>NC_139238.1:66367844-66577320 GCF_977018435.1 Lepisma saccharinum | reverse complement strand
ACTTAACTTAGAAGGTCATCCTTGTTTCCCTGTGGTTCCTCCCGAAGGTTTCGATTTTCGCAGACGGCTGTTCCCAGACGATCCTGAGGATATTCTGGCTGAACCTTTATCGCCGATACCAAGGACCCCGTCACTTACAGTATCAGACGAGTTTTCTTTCTTCGACATATGAGAGTGTATACTTACCATACTCGTCTGATAGCAGGCGGTCTTTTTACCACCGATTATATGTCGGTGAATGCGAGATACAAGACTTACAGAAAGTGGCCAATAGGATTACGTCAGACTGCTGAAGAATTAGTCACTGCAGGTTTTTATTATTCAGGATTTAGTGATAGGGTAATATGTTTCCATTGTGGGTACGGAGCGTGTGATTGGACATCCGAAAATTGCCCGATTCTAGAACATTACCAGGCAATACCAGCCTGTAGTTACATACAGAGTGTTGCAGCGTTACACAGTGATTCGAAAAGTTGCAAATATTGCGCCAGTGTGGAAACTACTGAAAAAACATCCGATAATCAGAGTGTGGAATCTGTGCTACTCTGTAAATGTTCAAAATATACAAATGTTTTATTTATAATTGATAGTATGGATATAGAATAACACAAATGTTTTATTTACAATTGATGATATAGAAGGTTTACAATACCTGAAGGGTTATATTACAATACATAAAATAACAAAGACTGAATTACAATACATAAAAATAACAATGGTTCATTTACAATATGGAATAGATTTACAATGGATACTTTACAGCATCAGATACATAACATAAGTTATTTACAATATCAATGTGTGTCCAAGATTGTTCTCAAGATATATTTCAATCATCAGTTCGTTGTACCAAAGTACATAAAAATAGTTCAATACATCGGGTACTTCTTTTCTTTCTGAAACCATATTCTTTTTTATACAATATACAAAAGCCTCCATTTCGGGTTGTAATTTATGATAACGTTCGTTCATTAATTTTTGCAGAGGTCTGAAAAGATTACACATAAATAAATGTAGTTCAGAGGCTGTAAAAATGAAAGCATCCGGTGAATGATGTTGATACATCGAGATGCAACGTTTCCCGAAAAAATTTACACCATTAACGGTGATATTTCCAGTAACCAAATAAATGAATCGTCGACCAGTGTCGACGTAATTCAGTAAGTCAGATTTTAAAGCACACAGTTCTCTAATCTGTTTAGAATTTATACGTACGGGTGATCTCCCCTGTTGCGAAAACTCCCACACCAAATTGAAAGGGGATTCCTTTTCGAATCCTATGGCTACGTACTTGTTTTTTTCCTTGTTCAGAAAATATGTGTTTGCAAGATAGAGATCTAAACATGCATCTAACATGCATCTACGTCATGTAGTTTAGGACACTCGATTTTGTCTGTGGAAAAACCAATTTCCCTACGTCTCTTTATGAAATCACAGTCCGTAGTCACATCCATTCCTTCGTCAGCCGCCTCGTTCTTGATACCAACGGTTTCTAATTTAATGGGTTGCACACGTTTTCGAGGTTTACGTTTGGAAACATCATCCTGATGGGTCATGCGTGTCACAAGTTTGTCGTGTTTCTCCATTATAGAAACAGCAGGAGGTTCCATGATGTGTTCACTAGAACTGTCTCGATGGCACTGAGAGAAAGATACGCAGCACACATTTTAAATAGATTTTTTCATGACACGAGCCCGGATTGTGTGGATAGAACAACACGTTTGTTCCCCTCTGGGACACTTGGAATGGGGTAAACATTTGAAGATCTGACGAAAATGGTGCAGGATATATCCATCTTTACTGATACCTGGTGGAAATGTCTGAATGAAATCCTTGGTTGTAACGTGACGTGCTTTGTAATAAGCATACACGCAACAGTAATGACCGCATGTTGTGGCCAATATCCCCTGTAAGGGAATGTTGTTGTAAGTCCAGACCGAGGAATGACTGTTCAGGAAAGTTACGAATTCTTGATAGAAAGGATGAAATCCGTATGAATCGAAATACTCGGCCACATTGTTTTTGTCGAAATAGAAGGCCACCCAGTGTGTACCCCGGGAGTCGGACTTGTCAGTGTTTGCGATGATCAAGGCCGGAGTAGGAAACGTCCGAGGTAAAAGATCTCTCGGGTAAACACCGTAGAAAATGTTTCTGGTGGAACAGTTACGAGATAGAATCTGTCTGATCTGCGATGTGTTCATGCTGCTTATGTTTTCAATAATGTATAGTAATGTGTCTGTCTTTGGTCATTTCTATGCTTCCAGGGCTGTTGTCAAGTAGTTCGGGAAACAATTGTATGTTCACAGGTTTTGAAGTTGTCACTTTCGAAGAAACACTACTATGCTTAATAGTACGGGTTATCACTTTGGTGGGTTTATCCATTACAAGCAGTATAATGTTTACATCGGAGCTGTTTCGATAACACTGTGAGTCAGAAACACAGGCAGACATATTTATGGAAAATTCGGTCTCACTGATGGAGGATGACACTTCTATCTTTAGGTATATCTACTGCAGATTCAAATTCAGCATACAAAAGGCATGTTATATTTTCCGACAGCTGAGGAGAAAACTGAATCTCGGCTCCGATGATGCCTTGTTCCTGGAGACTGGTGTGCGTGTCGTTTCCTGAAGAGTCTGGCGTTATGTCGTAAATCAGGAAAAATAATCCGTTCTCGAACATTTTCCGTGTGATCTGGTGTCCGTAATTGGCGTGTTGAATGCCTGTACCGGAAAATAGAGTTTGATAGGCACGTGTTATCAATCCGCTGTTTCCTCCTGTGGTGATGCGTAAAGGTTCGGAAGGTACGAGTTCTCCATTTTTCACAAGATGGAAAGAAGATAGGTTAAAACTTCTAAAGTCGAACGGATTTTTTTTACTGTCTCCGAGAAAGCTGACGGTGGATACCATAGCAAAAAGAACAACATTCGGAAAAGGACCTTGAAAAGCATTATCGATCGAAATCTGCTGCGTTCCGGCGACGTAAGACTAAGCTTTGATGACGCTTCTGGTAAACGGATAATGGGCAGGAGCGTAAGTGAGTGCTCTGTCTATGGCCAAACTGGTTGTAGGAGTACAAATGATGTGATTTATTTCGAGAACAGCCTTTAAAATTTTTATTCTGACTGTAGGTGATGTCTGGTCTCCCCAGATGTAAAAAGCGTCACGTGATCTAGCTAGATCGATGCGTACTTCAACACCGTTGAGCAGGTATTTAGACTGGTGGAAGAAATCTATGTGAAGTTTTCCCATAAGGTCGACCACGGCTGTCACTTCCGTAGGATTTCCGGTCGTCGGAACATACTGGAAAATTTTTTTTCTTGTGGTGAAACCTGTGTTGTCGGCAGTGATTTCATCTTGATGTTCAGGTGTGTCCAAATACCATAGGGCATTCGTGAGATGCGTGTTTGCGGCATCGCTTCCGTAATTGATAGCTGCTTCGAAGATCGCTTTATATGCGTAATTGTTATCGGCGGTTGTTACAGCAATGCCGTTGAGAGTCACTGTACATTGGGAAAAGAGTGAATGGAGAAGATAATTCACGACCCCGCAGTTTTTTGTGAGGGCATTTTCGGTTTCGGAAGCACTCATGGGACTTCCATCCTGTTTAACCATTTGCGTTTGCAGACGAAGATAGGCAGATGAAAGATCGAGAAAATCAGTTCCTGCCGCCGGTATGACAAACTGAATTATATTCTGATTATCGATGGAAGCGATAGGTTTGTAGGTGGCTGTGTACGTTTTTTCCACATTTTGCTGAATAGGTTTTTTCCGGAAGAGGTCGAACTGCGAGATCATGCACATGTTATCCTCCATCATTATCCAAAAACATCTTTCCCTGAGACCTTCTGTTTGATTTTTCTTTTACGTGTTCTCCTAGATTTTGCGGATGTTTTCCTTCGTTTTTTGGATGCTCGTTTTTTACGGATCGTAGATGTTCTAATACGGGTGGCTGAACGTTTTAACATCAACTGAGCAATTCTTGTTGCAGGTTTTCTTCTTATACTGGAACCTACCAGAGAGTCGATTTTCCGTTGTGCTTTACTTTGAAGATTTTGACCTGCTTCACGTACCCGTTGACGAACAATAGTTTTCGGAGTTTGTTGGGTTGTTGCAATGTCGGTGATAATGTTAGCTCCTGTTTTTAAAGCTTCTCTTCCGATCGTCTTTGCACCGCTCCAGAGTAGAGGTTTCACCATTCTAGACAGTCCTGCGAAAAGTGACCCCAATCCTCTCCCTTTTTGATTTCTAGTTGAACGGTAGATGGGCCCAATTCCTCCACGGATTTGGTTACTATAATATTCGGTCTGCGAATTCATGGTGATTCATTCGCTTTTCGACAAAGACTGAGAGAAATTGCTGTCTACTGTTTTTTAAAAGGACTTTGCTTTTCTACGAAAATGTAAAACAGCGATTGTGGGTACGGATCCAGTTCTCAAAGGTAAGAAATTTCCTTTTCTATCGTACAAAGCAATTTCTATTGTTTCGAAAGAGGCTTTATCCAGAGGAACGTGATGAATCGGGTCGAATGTTTGATGGGCTACGGGTACTGTGCAAGACGTATTTGTGTCCGAACACTGTTTTCGGGTAAGACGCAAGAGACGTACCATTTCTCCCCCGACCAATCGTTGTTTCACCAGATCGGAGTTAATAAATATGTATGGGTTTTTATCCACAACACTATTGGACATAGCATGCGTAGAATAAATAGATTTCAATATGTCATATCGAAATTTAGCATAGTCATCAGTTTCGTCTATGGGTGTAACGGTATTTGTTGGAGCATCGTCAGGTTCAGGCTTCGGAACCCCTATCACGGATAGATGTTTGTACACGGCCTGTTTGAAGAAAATCCTGAGATGAGTAGGAACAGCTACATTAGCAGGGTCTGTTTTCAGGAAATAAATCAGATCCTCTATCGTATATGTTGTTGCAGGAAAATAAAATGGTTGTTCGTTAATATAGAGTGTGTTATCCGTACAGGTAGTAGATCCAAATGTTCCCCATTGCGGTTCCGTCAAAAAATGCCAGAATTTCTCGAGAACGGATCTCCTTATTTCCAGGTCGTTGGGGAGAGATTCGATGATGGTAGAGACTAGGTCCTCAGCACTTGCATATGTCCGAACAGGAAGAGTTAACATTCCAGAATCAGTTTCCAAAACATTGTCGTATAGAGTTGAATAATGTAGTTCTGCCAATCCGACTTCCCACAATTCTGGAGACAGATCGATTCGTTTAGCAAGTTTTACGGTGAAATGGGTGAGTGTGTTGTCTGGAAAATATTCCTCCGATGCAGATGATAGGAGGTAAACGTAGAAATTATCATCCATTCTTGCCGAACACAGAAGACTCACTGGATCGCAGTACCGTTATATTTTGATATAAATATGTTTTGGAAATTATTTTCCCGATAACTGTTTTACGGAAGATGCCTTTGATCCATGAATCGAAACTAGGCGGATATCCGATCCAACGAACCAGGTATTCCAATTTTTTTCCTTTTCCCGGGTGTTCAAAATTTTATCAATTTTATACTCTTCGTCAGGATCCGAATAAACTTTCTGCAGTTCATGTTTGTAAAATGTACCTTTTACTGGTTCTTCATTTAAGTCGTCTAATATGTATACAGGTACATTCCCTGAACAAGGGAATGGATTTTGAAAAGTTCTCGTGACCACGTTTGTTCGTAACCTTTCTCAAAATGTCCTTTGACGACAGAAATTCGTACAATATCACCTACATTAAGATCTGAAGACGGTTGTGAAACATGTTTGTCAGGTTTGTTAAGACGTTTCCACACAATGTAAACGTTTGTTTCGTTGACATCTCGAGGGGCCATTCCTATGGAACTGTGGATTGCTGTATTGTAACCTTCGAGAAGTTGCGGTAAAATATCTACATAACGTCTTGTCTGTTTTGAGGTGAAATATTTCCACATCCGTTCTTTTAATGTTCTGTTGAAACGTTCCACTACACTCGCTTTCACAGGATAATTTGTTGCTGTCGAGAACTGTACATGTTCATCTTTTAAAAATTTCTGGAATGTAGAATTTGTAAATTCCGTTCCTTGGTCGGTGTGTAGTGTAACAGGTTTCCGTCTGTTTTCTTCGAAAATAGTTTTGAAAGCTTCGGTTACCGAATTGCTTGTTTTATTTTTTAGCGGTAATGCAACGGCATATTTTGAAAATACGTCGATCACTGTCAGAAGATATTTGTATCCGTCGTTATGTTTTTGTATCGATGTCATGTCGTTGAGATCGGCTTCCCAAAGCATGTCTATGTTCCATACATTGTAATGATTTCGAGGAAACCTTTTTCTCACAGGTTTGTGGAGAGTGTAGGTTTCCTGATGCATCAACCATTTTTTCACCGTATCGCGGGATATATTTTTATCCCGTACCGCTTTCCACAGACGATCTACAGATGAGAATGAAGCATGGTGTCGGGGATCGTAATATATTTTGGTGAGAATTTTATTGTGTTTCAACTTAGAGACTCCCATGACCGATCTCTCTGTCTACGGCTTTTTCTCAGAGGAACCAGTTTGTAAGCGTCAGGTGTTCTCAGAAAAGGTGTAGTTTTCCTGGAAACACGGACGGTCACTTTCTTCTTCTTCTTCTTCTGTCGATGAGACGGTCCAGGGCTTTCCGTTGGCGACGATGAGAAGTTCAACGTTTTCGGATCCGGAAGTGTTTTTTCCTGACGTTCGTTTATCAAATGTTGTGCCGTGGATTGGTACTCATCGATGATATTCTGTAACTGATGACGTGTATTACGGGGTAATGTCTCTGCCAGATTCTGAGGAAAATACGTCGATTCTGGTGAAATAGTAGAAGAACCGTCGTTATCTTGAACAATAGGAATCTGTAATGGTTCTTTGGATTTTCGACTCAGCCATAAATACTCGTCCAGTTCCTTTCTGTAAAGACGCCATTTTTGATCGTCTGATATATTTTTCATTTTTAGAATATCATTCATCTTGTTATCTAGAACGGATAATTTTTGAGTTATAGACAATTCGGAACCACGAATACGTGCTAACTGTTCCGGTGAAAGGACGATCATTTTTTTGTAAGAAGATGTCATTTCTCAATGAGGAATGAGAGTACCGAGAAGACCTGATAACAAGGAGCCTAGAAGTAAAGGTAGAAATCCTCCTTTCTGAACAAGAAGCTTTCTGCGTTTCTCGATGTTCACTTTCGGTTTCACTAGATTGCGTATGACCGACTTGTAAGGTGTCAGACGACGTTTTGCGGACGGTTTAATTTTCACGTTTCCTTTTAAAACGTTCAGGCAGCATTCGCTGATGAAACGTATCGTTTTTTTCGGAGCACTTTTCAATAATGATTTACGGATTTTGGGCGGTGAATTTTTCAACACGTGCAGGAAAGGTGAATGTTTCTTGAAAGAAGTGGAATGTCTATTCCTGTTAGAACGTGAGTTGGTACGTGTCTTCCTCGTTTTCCTCATCTCGATGTTTTAAACATTCCTGAGGAAGATATACAGTTGAGTAATTCTGGTTGAAAACGTCTGTTTGATAACGTAAAGGATCCGGTGTTGACTGTGAGAGATCAATATACAAATAACTGTAAGGTTGCGCGGTAGCATCTATATATACTTTTTCGAGTTCCTTCATGCGGTGAGGATGAAGTTGTCTTGCAAAAACAGTGAATTGGTTCATATCTCGAGGATTTTTAAAAATAACAAAGTGCTTCACGTTCAACGAAATGTCCCTGCAATTTTTTCCTTGGTGGAAAAGATTCTGTGTTATGAACACCACCGAAATGTTTTTGTGATGGCTGCCTTTTGTGAAAAGGTAGGCGACTTTTTCCCCTTGTGCAACCATCATAAGATCATCCAGGATTATGAGTGTAGGAGTTTTTCCGTTCCACGACTGCCAATCGACGATACCTTTATGATATTGCACATCTCGAAGACTTTGTGGAATACTGTTCTCCTGATCGTAACACCATATGATTTTCTTGACGGATCCTTCTACATGATGAACGATGGAATCGACCATGTTTGTCACAAAAGTAGTTTTTCCGCTTCCTGATGCTCCGCAAACCATCATGGTGAAAGGATGACAAAGTTTAGGAATCATGCTGAAGAAACGTCTTACAGATTCTGAAGAAAAATGAAGGTCTGTCAGTCTGCGAACACGTTTTATATCAGCCCCGAAGGGTTCGAACTCTGGACCGTTACAGACATATTTTAGTGTGCACAGTATCCGAAAGGAAACGATAAATGTTCATGGTCGAATTGTCGTTTCAACAATACTGGCTGAAACAGCTTTTTTTAATTTGTACTGATGACTTGGAACTGTTTTGTTCTTCTGATTCGGAAAATATTTTCGACCATAACTTCAGGTTTCTCATTGTTTATCATGTCGCACATGGTATCGAAATTAATCAATTCTGATGTGGAGGTATTCAATGTAATCCCTTTCACTTTACAGATATACTGTGCTTCGGAGAACGGTTTTGTTATTTTCATGCTGTAACTTTTCGGTCCCGTTGAAACAAACTGTTCACAAACCGCATCGGTGCCGAAATCTGCCAATTCATCGGTGAGTTCTCCTAGTGCGTCACCTGGCTGGGGATGGTATTCCATTTCAGCACTATCTATGTAAATTACTGAATCTGTATCACAACAACATACCCTGTCACCCAATTTTTCTAGAAGTTCATAAAGTTTCAGACGAGCATGACATGTTGTGAAGGCAGCGATAGGAACGTTTACTCTGCTGTTCTGGCTGACTGCCTCTTCAACATATTTCCAGTTCACTAAAACGGTGTCCTGATTGATGAATACGACTCCTCCGATAATGATATTTGGGTCAGTCATTTTATCGAGGAAATCCTTCGATTCCTTGATGAAGGTTGTCTGGGAAAGATTGTCCCGTTGGCAGAACTTGCCCCATAAAGAATTAAGGCAGAGTTTAGCCAGAGTACGTTTCCCGGGATTGACTTCGATACTGTTTTCTTCCAACAGAATACCCTCCTTATCGAAATATTCCTGTATGTATTTCTGCTTATCCTCGTCGTTCTGACACCATGAAGGCCACCCGCTCGCTTCCTGTTTTATTTTCAAGAAGGTGTTGACATAACCAGAAAAAAGTCCTCCAGTCTTTGTGACAGGGTCGTACATCGATGTTTCATACTTCCACACTTCCGACACTGACAGCACTTTGTAGCCTAAACTGCAAGCTTTACGCACCTCGGCTGTGACCCAAGTTCCTGAAAGTATACGCTGATCATCGGAATGGCTGCATGTACCTTCACATTTTAATCTAAAAGCACATTCCTTGCACAATACAAACATCAGTTTTCCGTGCATTTTTGTAGGTAAAACAGGATGTAAAAGGGTTTTCGGTGGCAGAATAGTACATTTGATGAGTCCCTCCATGTTCAAAACCTCATTTACCGGAGGAATAGAATTTCCTAGAAATATTGTAGGATGTCCGACAGGATAGGCACAGTATTTGTTCACATAAGGGTACAAACTTGTAAAATCGTTGTACTGCAATTTCTCGTTTTCCTTGATCTTGTAATAAGTCCTGACTGTTTCAACTCTTCCTCCATATAAGGCGTCTCGTGGATTCAAAGGAATGCAGCAAACAATAGGATGTGTCGATAGATATCTATTCAGTTCAGGATCTGCTTTCAATATTTTGTTGAAATCGCATTCCCACATAGTGACGACATGGTATCCTTCAGAACGTAAAGCCGCAAGTTTACGACATGTTGTCTCGTATCTGAAGGCTGCAGTGTTCAACATGTCACTGTGTTTCTGACTGTTACTATCCTGATCGGTTTCATCGTCATCTTTCGGATACATATCCCTGTTAACGGATATGCAACGTTGACAACCATGCCAGTAACAGCCCAGGGCCTCATACACTGTTTTCGTCTCCTCGTGATAACCGTCCACTCTGTAACGTCCTCCTATGACATATTTTTCACGAGTACGTCCGCCGTGAAGAAGTATTACATCATTCTGTTCTTCAACGTAGGTTAGCCATTTCAATGAAAACTTCGACATCTGATCTGCATGATGGTAACCTCCTTTAGGAATTATTCCTATAGTGTTAGCAGGCATAAATTTCTGTCTGTAAATTAGTGAACAGGCAGATGCTATTGTGAGGCAATCCTTGAAAATGTCTATTTTGCATATGTCTAGGAAATTCTGTCTCAGCTTCAGACATCCTTGTCTCAACAGGGTTACATCCTTGATGCAGTATTGGAGAAGTTGGTTTCTGTTGTTGAAAGGTACGTTTCGCATGCATTCGACGTCATACCAAGACATGAAACGGTGTTGATCTTCAACTGTTTTCATGTATTCATAACCGTATGCAGAAGGAGGAGGCATCGGTCCTATGTAATTTCTGTTCTTGTAGGTGTTCCACAAATGCGGATAATATCCTTTCTGAACAGGCAAACCGAAAAGTTTCGAAAAGCCTGCAAGATTTGTCTGAACGTAGTTGAGACTGTCCACAAAATGAAGATTTTGGTATGTCATGCTGATGATTTTGGTACCATCTAAGATGACACGAGGTTTCATTTCTCTCTCCAACATTCTCCGTAATAAAAATGTACAATCGTAACCTCGTGCATTATGTGCACAGATAATTATGTCGGAAAACTTATGCTGCAATTCCAAATAGGACAGAAATGTGTCTACAGGGTCATCCCAGAATATAAACTCTCTTGTTCCACAAACAGAACACGGAACTGTTAAATCCTCTTTTTTGTAACATGCGTGACAGGCCGTCTGCACCACAATAAGATTCGGAACGTGAAGAAAAGTTTTTTCTTTCTCAAAATAAGGAATGTCAGTGTAGCATTCAAAGTCGTAAAACACAAATAGAAATTTTGAGTTCTGTTTAGGTTTCGGTATAGACATGTAACAGAAATGATTTACAGGTTTCACACAATTACATACCGTACAATATTTCATGTTGCATCTATGTACTTTCTCATATCTATTGTTCGTGAGAATAATTCTGAAACATCGGGGACACTGTTGGATTTCGCTGCAGACAGTACCGTTTTGGAACGGTGTAGAAACATGATTTGTGAAGCAGTTCTCATTTTTGAAAATTCTGTTACATGTTTGACATATTCTACGAACGCCCTGTTCAGGCACACACGGTGAAGTTGAACGGCACATAGAACATAACTGTTTACACAGATGGTTATGAGCTTTCTGAAATATGAGTTCGTTACACCCGCGACATTCTTGTTTTGCCACAAATGCTCCAACACGGTTCACTATCACATCATAATGCTGTCTCAGGTTATCGTAGAGAAGATATATAAATTTGGAAGCGTTTTCAACCTGTCCTTCAAACAAAACATCTTTAACGTCACGAAGATTGTTGTATACAATAATTTTATATTCTGAGAGAACTTGCTGAAATTTCTCAGTTCGGGAATTCCACTTCCGGCACACGTATTGTCTGTCAGATCTACATCTGCTTTTCGCATAATTTCGAAAACAGGTTTGAGAAGATTTCTGTTTTTTCTGTATTGAGTATAGGAAGGATCGTTATCAGCATAGGCTTTCCCTATGACCAGCGCTTCAGCTAAACAGAGTGTTTTTTTTCTATTTGGCACACCGACGATACTTCTTTTTTGAGTGCTTAACATGTAATTAGGTAAACAATATGTTCGATTACCCCCACCTCCAACAGGTATACTGACATGGTCTGCTCGTAAAATTAAACGATCCGTAGCAGTGAAGGTTTTCGCACCTTGTAGTATTTTGTACATAATGTTCCACACCATATCACTATGCAACTGATCACATCTATGCCACCCGATGTAAATATCTTTCACAGTTGGGTCAGATATGTTAGACAAAGTTAAACCTATTTTGTCTTCATCCTTCGTGTCTTTTTTAACGTAGATGAGAAGATTTTCAACACCTTCGCGAATCCAAGTGTGAGGATTGACATTTTCTGGGGGCTGTGAGAAACTGAATTCAACACGTCGTCCCTTGGAACGGAATTTAGGATATTCACGTTCTTGAATGTTATGTAATGTTATATTCCCTATCTGTTCACGAGACACTGATGCACGTTTCCTTTTCTTACCTTTCCCATTTGATGGCTGTTCTGCTGGTGGGTCCGGTCTCCATGACGGTCCTGGCAAATGCTCCGGGTGTGATCTGGATGCAGCGTTTGTAGAAGTTCCTGTGTGGGATGCCTGCGTCTCCTTGGTGACTCGGGATACAGGATCAGGTGTCGATGGGGGGCCTGGGGACTCTTCGGGAATACCTGTCCATCCTCCTCCTGAAAGATCGGGTGCGGATGTTGTCACTGTCCGTAGTAAGTGGTCATACTCCTCGACCAATGAGATACTTTCTCCCGCGATGATTTTCTGCGCAATGATCGCCAACACTTCCCGTAATTGTGCAGATGTTGTGTAATATCCGTCACGATATAGCACTAACAGATCGTCAGCGGATAACTGTACGTCCATGATCGTACAAGGATTATTTCACGAAGACTGTCTTGCGGAGAGAGCGCCATTCTTTATATATGCAAGCATGACGCAACAGTTATCTCCGATCCTAACGGTTCTACAGACCCTATGTAATTATCCCGGAAATGGTTAACAGGCTTCACCACATGTTTTCATCTTTGATATCACTATATAACGGTTTTCATGTTTATCTGTAAACACAGGACAAAGGATGTAGATAAATTCTTAACGAAGGAACGTCTGAAATGTTTATCTATCGACAAAGGAAGAAGGACGTAGATAAGTAAATAGCTCGGCTCCTAATTGAGCTAGACCGGAAGTGATGACAAATTCGTAATCTGCACGTCGAGACCTTTCAGTAGAGTGGTCGGAAGGGGGGTCTACGATTGAAAATAAAGAAAGTAGGAAACGGCCGGTCCTAGAACAATGAAACCTGGTTCACCGGAAAGAGGACTTCACTCCGAGTCCAACAAGCTATCAGTCATCCTCCTAGCTCAATTAGGAGTCGAGATATGGCGATTTTAAGTTTTCGCACAAAGGTCAAGGTTAAGGTCAAGGTCAAGGTCATCTCAAGGTCAAGGTCAAGGTCATCTCAAGGTCAAGGTCAAGGTCATCTCAAGGCCAAGGTCAAGGTCATCTCAAGGTCATCTCAAGGTCAAGGTCAAGTTCAAGGTCATCTCAAGGTCAAGGTCAACTCAAGGTCAAGGTCATCTCAAGGTCAAGGTCAAGGTCAAGATGTATATGTAATATATATATATACTCTGACATATGTGTGTGTGTGTGTGATATATATATATATATACTGTTATTAGCGGTCATTAATTTACGGTTACAAATATATATACATACTGTTATTAGCGGTCATTAACTTACGCTTACAAAGGTATGCGGTTTTACACTTTAACCATGAGTTATGTGTGTTAGCAGGTTCTGTGACATACTGCGAATGGTTTGTCATTCTCGTTAGCAGAATATGATACCGCTATCCACCCACTTCCGTACAGAGATATCAACATCCACCCATTTCCTTACAGAGATATCAACATCCACCCATTTCCTTTTGATATTGCGAATGGAAAATGAAACTTGTCGAATTCACTGACAGTGTTTGTTCTGACATCTTATAGAAGCCATCAAGAATATGGAGAGAGATAACTTTGTAAGTATTCCAAGTAAATAATTAACATAATCATTTTTATATATATTCAATATATGTTTATTATTTCCATTTATTCAAAATACATATGAAATACACATCAGAAAAAACAGTGTTACTCTGCACACATGTCAAGTTATATACATTACATATATAGAAATAACGAAAATTGAATAAGATGATTAGTGTGTTAGCATTGTTAGTTTTTAGTTATCCAATTTTCGTTTTTTCAAAATCTCTAGCATCCTCTTCTCCATTTCACCTTCTGTACCCCCCATTTTATCTATACCTCTCTGCTTCCGCACACCTTTGAAAACTTCCATC
This sequence comes from Lepisma saccharinum, assembly GCF_977018435.1. Classification (NCBI taxonomy): domain Eukaryota; kingdom Metazoa; phylum Arthropoda; class Insecta; order Zygentoma; family Lepismatidae; genus Lepisma; species Lepisma saccharinum. The sequence continues at coordinate 66,563,351 of NC_139238.1, read as the reverse complement.
AGTTCAAAACACACTTTCATGCTGAAGTGGGATGGTACATAGGTAGCTTTTCTTATATTTTCAATAAATCCCTCGAACACCGGACTTGTTTGTTTCTTGTCGAATATGTACGTGAACAGCTTGACGAGGTTGTCGAGCCTAACCTCCATATCCTTGCACACCTCTTCCAGATTTTCCAACAACTCTCCAGCTAAACCATTCTCCTCGCAAAAATCTACAAAGCATGCAATCTGCTTCTCAGCCTGCTTCGCATGGGTCTTGCTCCATAGATTCCTTCTCTCACCTCCACTTTCAGCTTCATTTTTCACATTCGCGTGTAGGAGGTCAAATTCGAACGGTAGGGATGCCATCTGGAAATAAAAAACAAAAAGTAAGACATATTTTTTTTTTTTCAGGAAAAGTTTTTCACCATAGGCAACATGATGCAAACACAGTTCATATTAATGCAGATATTCGGTGTGATGACGGGTACGGAAGAGACGTTTCTCAGAAAGATAAGGAATATATTGGCGAAATATGACAGGATAAATCAGCAAAACAGAACTTTCTTCAAGCAAAAAATAGACACCATGAGGGGACAGTTGGACCAGATGGAAGAGGAGCTGGACCGGAGATTCGGTACTCATGATATGCAGAACGAGATTCTGGACGAGTGCCGTACCCATCAAACAGGGTAAATACCATATTTTATAATACAATATTTTTGACACGTCTATTATATTGGAATACATTTTTTCTGGAATTCTCAAATTATAATTTCTTATACACGCATATTTACAATTTTTCGATTAAAGTATCTGATAATTCCCGATTCACACATAGAAACATACTTTCCTATACTTACAAACGTTCTTCTAAATTTAAACATTTTAATCATTACTAATTTGTTCTATATATTTATATGCATTTTCTCACAAAATATTTCTATCTATTTACAGGTTTGATACTCTCCGAAAAAGACATGTAAGACGTTACCAGCATCTAGAATCAGGGAAGAGTTTAAGACGAAAACAAACTTCTTCATCTTCCACAACAGTAAACCCCCCACCCCCTCTGTCCCGAATACCTACGTCTCCGTCACCTTTCGACCGTTCCAAACCTTCTACCTCTACTACTCACACTCTTGCTACAGAACCCGTGCCTCTCGAACCTGCATCTCTTCCACAAATTCCCCCTCCGAGTTCTGCTCTATTTTTCGCACGCCTGTCCTCCCCCTGATACCGAATGCTGGTAACTCTACTACTTTACTATCTTCGGATGGAAATAACCCCCAACCGGAGATAGTGGAGATACTTTCCGGAGAAGAAGAAGAAGAAGCTCAACAGGTATAAGTACCGAATCTCCGGTGAGTTTTCTGTTTTTTATATTCTATCGCTTCTAACTTTGTATTCATAGCTCATTTTAAATATATATGTACACGTTTATTACTATTTTTAAATATCGATCTTTTCATTTTACCCTCAGTTTCGGAAATTATACCCTACTCCGGAATACAGAACAAAAACAATATGCTTTCTCACCGTTCACTCTTCGTCAATTTCTGAGGTGTCCGTCTCTTCTATGATATCTGGGTACCGCCGTGTCGGTGGGGTTCTACTTCCGGAAAACTGTTCCTCCACTTTGTATATGCTGGAAAGAAAAATGAATATTCTTTTTAGTCCACTTATTGTCGGATCGTTACCGTACTCCAGTAATTCCGCAGGATCCAAAACATGGCCGTTCACACCCATTACCGTGCCTATCGAGTTGTTTAACATTATACCGGTGTGGAACCATTTGAAAATCTCGTTCAACGTTAATACAGAGTCTCGGTAACTTTTTCGAAACATCTGCATTAACGTTGAAACGTCACAGTAATCAACTATCATGTAGGACTTGTGGCACCCTACTCGGTAGACACGTGGGATTTCCTCACTAACTAGCTCCTCCAAATTCTCATAGCGAACCATCTCGATGCCTGAAACAGAATGTCTCAAGTTCTCGCCGGCTCGCATTAGATATTTTGTGGCAACACATTGAGGAGGAACATGCAGATAATCTACATTTATATGCTCGGAATATAACTCCGTCTCTGTTTCCTGGCATATACAGTTAGTTGAGGTAACCCCCGTAACTACGATGAACGGCCCTGCCTGGTACCCGTGTGCAGCTATATCATCTGCTACCTTCTCCGACCCCACACAGTACGGTAAGTGGCTGTACACGGGAGCTCTTTCTGTAACAAAATGTGTCTCGCCTAATCCGTGCGTACGATGTCGGGAATAGAACATACTGATCGCAAATCCATCATTGTCCAATTCCAAAGATCTTTCACGCGATACATTCCTGCTGTAATATGTGACCAGAAGAGATTCTCGGAATCTTACAGGTGCATCTATAATCAGCAAGTCACAATTCTTCCCACCAGACAATTTTGGTTTGACCGACGACTTCATTTTCCCTAGACCCGAAATCGTAGCAGGGTATGCCAGACACGTTGTTTTACATGGAGAATACTCCGTATAGCCATATAAGGGGTTAGACACAACATTCTTCAGAATATTCTGTTTCCTCCTCCTTGAATGTTTACCGCCATCATCGATACGTTTTCCTCTGCAGCGTTTTAGTTTCTCGTATACATGATGGGCGGCATTTTTTTCCTCCCAACTACGTCGAAATTCTGCTTCGCTAATGCAACTACCCTCATACCATTTCTCTTCCGTACTCCCACCTGGACGTATCGATGATTCCGGTAAACTTTCAGGAGCAGGTACGTCACTACTACAATCCGAAACTGGTTCAGCTGGGGATAATTTTCCAATCACCCCACCGAAAAACGTCAACACCCAGGACACCAAACCCATCATACTTACCTTCGAATAGCGGTTCTATCGCTTCCTCCGGTAACAACTATCTCCAATGATGTACACAGCTGAAGATGTCTGGTGAATAGTGAAATTCAAACACAACGGAACTTTTTATATACCTACCTACCCCTCCTCTTCCTCGCTGATAACTTCTCCCTGAAGTTCCTTGCGCATCCTCTCGCGCAGAGCGTCGAGTGCCCACGTACCTCGTCGATCCTCCTCCCCGGTATCGCATACACATCCACCTCTTCGGAGAAACGTACTTTTTTCTTTTCTTTCCTTCCGTTCTCCATCCAGCAAACAAAACAGTATCACATTTTCTCTATCTTTGCATTTACAGTCCCAACCGCACCGCTCTTATAACACATAGTCCACCCCACCCTCCAATTAACACTCAAACCCACTATATCAAACACAACACCCACCAAAACATGTTCAAGCCTGTCCTTTCTTATCTATCTCCTTATTCTTACACAAACACCATCTATCTGAACTAACATCATAACAAACGCCCCTAAACCAATTAGACACATCCGCTCTTATAACACATATTTACCCCTCTCCCCAATTAACAAACGCCCACCCCTTATCTCTTATCTACTTCTTTTCTATTCCGCCGCCTACTAACGTATCCTGCACACAGTCATACCTTATCAACGTTCCCACAAACTTCTACACGCCCATTCCAAGAAACATCAGACATGTCCCAACACGTGTTCCACAATCTCTCCATATCACTTCAACATCCCAACACATTTCCTTTCCAACTCCTTTATCTTCTCATCCGTCGACGCTTATCAACTTCAACAGTCATTTACGCCCCCCCAACCGGAACGGAAACCCATATCATCATTCCCAGAAAACCGTCACTTCCTCATTAACAACAGAAAACCCCAACCCATATCAACATTCCCAGAAAACCGTCACCTCATCATTAACAACAGGAAACCATCTTATCAATTCCACAACCGCCACCGACTTTTCCTCCTCCCCCCAACAACCAATCAAAACACTCCTCACAAAATAAACACAACCCATTCAATGACGTCACACCAATCAAATCCCTCCTAACAAAATAAACCCCACCCATTTATGACGTCATCACTCAAAACCAACACCCTTGCTTGCCCACACTGCTTGGTCATCAATTGATCTTTGATCGATCTTTTCCAATCAATTGATTTATCGGACTCTACGGGGGTGCATAACTACTATAGGTGATCCAGTCATCATGTTTTGGGGTTACAAAATGCTTAATTATACTCTGTACTATACCATGACCTCTCTCCTCTAAACCGGAAGTGTTATGGTGATACGCAGTAACAAATTTTAACTGAATACCGAGTATAGCACTAAGTTCTTTAAATACAGAGGAATTAAATGAACCCCCCCTGTCACTGTTTAAAATTTTTTGGACATCCAAATCTTAATATTATGTGCTTGTAGAGAAAGTTAGCAGCCGTTTGAGCAGTGGTATCGACAACAGGAGCAGCAATCATATATCGGGTACCAAAGTCCATGCATGATAAAATGTATTTACATTTAGTTGGGCCACTGGGAGGGAAAGGTCCCGCGAAATCTATAGCTAGGCGTTCAAAAGGGCGACAGCTTGGAAAGGTCTGGAGTTCGCCTTGTGGCAACCCTGTAGGCGCTTGTTTGTTTGACAAGATAGGCACTGGCGACATTTGTCCTGTATAAAACGTTTTATATAGGGAAAATATATGCGATTGAGCGCATTGTAATATGTTTTAGTAAACCCTAAATGACCACCACCACACGGGTGAGAATGTAATTGTTCTACTACAGTATGACGTAAGGACTTAGGTATACAAAATAATTTCTTACTTCCCCCACCCATCTTATGGTTCCTGTATAAAAGACCATTTTCCAGCACATAATAAAAAGGCTGTCTTTCGAAGGGGGGTTGGGCGTCATCTGTCCCCTCCAAAACTTTTATGATTTCTGAAAAAAAAATGAGTCGTCGCGCTGGTGTTTTCCCACATCTATTGATTCATCCTGGAGGAGAAATATACGAGGTTCGCCCAATTCTGGCGATTCGTCGTCTGGGGGGTTGGTTGATTCCTTGCTAATAGCGTCGGAAATATTTTGTGTAGATTTACAATGAACGACCGTGAAATCGTATGAATCAAGCTCTGCACTCCACCGCGAGAGCTTCGAACTCAAATTACGGGTGGTACGCAAATAACTGACTGCTTTATTATCTGTTACAATTTCGAAATGTTTCCCAATTAAATAAAACCTAAAGGTTTTGAGCGCATACAGAACCGCTGATAGTTCTAGTTCCATGATGGACAATTTTTCTTCCCCTTTTTTGAGTGATCGACTTGCATATGCTACAGGAAGGAAATCATTATTTGCATTTGGCTGTGTTAAAATAGCACCAAGGCCTTTCAGACTTGCATCACAGTAGACGCGTGTTTCTTTAGAGGGGTCATACAGTAGCAAAATTGGGGCAGTTATTAAAGCGTGTTTTAAGTTTGTAAAAGCTGTTTCTTGGTCCTCCCCCATACAATTTTTTTGCCTTTGCCCAAAAGGGACTGGAAAGGTTGGGCCTTCTCTGAAATGATGGGACGTATCTACGAACATATGAACATAAACCTAAAAATCGTTTAACTTGTTTTGTGGTGGAGGGGGTGCGGTAAGTCTTAATAGAAGAAATAATACGGTCACTCAAGCGTAGGCCATAACGCCCCACCAAATGTCCAAGGGCGAGTATCTCAAAATAACCAAATTTACATTTGTGTGGAGAAATTTTCAAGCCAACGTTTTGTAGACACTGAAACAATTTTTCCAGTGTTGTCAAAATTTCATTAAAGGTATGGCCCCAGGTAAATAAATCATCCATATAAAAGGTGAAGTTATCACTTTGCATTCCGCTACAAGCCAATTGAAGAGCTCGATTCATCGCTGCTGGAGAAGTAATATGACCCTTACTTAAAACATTACATTCAAAATGACCTAGGTTGGGAATAGAGAAGGCTGTGTACTGTTTACTGTCTTCTGTTAGTGGTATCTGAAAGAATCCTGAACGTAAGTCGGCACTAGAATAGTACTCAATTTGTTTCTTTATCTCTGTTCGCAAATGTACCGGGATCGGATATTGCTGCTTATGGAACGGCGTAGGATAAGAAAGCTTTATCCTATGTTTGTAATTGGTCGCAAGGCCCATGTCATTCTCGGACCAACTGAAAACATTTTTGTATTTTAACAAAAGCTCTAAAAGTTGATTTTTCTCATGTTCCTCCAATTGAGGATTAATGTCAAATTTGGATATATCCACTTGTGGGATATCGTCGTTTTCTGATTCTTCCTTTGTTAAATTAATTGTTACAGAACTATTTTCCTGATCCACCGTTGCCAACTCACAAGATTCTGCGCCACCGATCCGAGTACCTTTGCGAATTACAATTCTATAATTCAAAGGGTTGGATACCCAAACAAGTTGTGTAGCAGGGTTGAGTATCGACCTTGGTACCATTATGTCAGATTTAGCCTGAAAATTTGCATCCGGCTCAAGTAAAGTTAAATTATGAATTGCTGTATTGAGTAATTTTAAAGGGATGCACAAATGTGATCTTGGTTTCACAACAATTCGTTTAAAAGCCACATATTCAGGTTCAACAGTATGTACCAGCAAACCTGCCAATTTAACGGAAACATCAAAAGCTTTCTTCGAATCAAACCGAATGCGGTTGCGTGGAGGAGTGCCAAATCTGCTCAGAGCCAATTTATTGCTTTCAAAATCTAAAGTTGCATTTTGGGCTTTGAGAAAATCAGTACCAAGGATGGTATTATGACCAAAATCTTGTACCACCCTGAAGGGTTGTTTAAATGTAAATCCATTTAGATAAAAATATAAAAGTACAATTTCTTTAATTGTTAAACAATTATTCGTAACACCTTTAACTAGAGTGTTGATTTTAAACCTCCTAGCATGGGCAGCAATACCCTTATCACTTGTTACACTTATTTGGCTCCCACAATCGACAATAAATTTTTGACTTTCCCCATTTACATTGGCATGTACATAAATGAGGTCTTCAGACGGGAAAGTAGAGACTAAAATCTTTTTACTGCCCGCAGGTATGTCTCCATTACTTGGGGTTAATTGGCGTTTAAATCTTCTGGATTTTGAAGACAAAATTCTTGGTGGTGATTAGGAAAACCACATTTATAACAAAGTTGTGGGCCACGCCGGTCACCTTGATCGGGACGACCGCGGGGGCCTGTTGAACCTCGCCCCCGGCCACGCTGAAAATGGGAACGATTCTGAATCCGGCCGTTGTTTGAACGATAGCCTCTACTTCCCCTGCCCTGAAAGCCTCGTCTGTTGTTTGAACCACGATTGTGATTAAAATTACCCCTTTGATAATTTTGGCCTACAGTTTGAAAATTTTCGTGATCGTGTGACTGTATAACTTCCTCGACTTTTAACGCTAGGTTGCTGACCTGCTTAGCCAAAGCTTCTACAGTGGACGGTTCTGAAGTTGGGAGAGACGTTTGTTGTCTTTTGACAAGGTCCAATTCAGCTTGCAAGGCATGCAGCTGATTAGTAATGTCTTGATTAGCCCGAGGTGCTGATTCCGGAGCAAACGCCGTAGTGCTAACTACGGGGTTCTGGTGAGGAATGCGCAACTCAGCAGGAGACGGAAAAAGAGTTTCCTTCTGAGCCGAACGCAAGAGCTCTTGCACCGTTCTACGGCGCATAAGGAACTTTGCTTTTTCATATTCCTTGAGGTCTTTCAAAAGCTCCGGAACTGAATTATATTGTGTTTTATATATCTCCCTGATAAATTTCGGTTGAAGACCTGCGTTTATGTATTTAAGCTGCTTATTCACAGCCATGTTAGGGTCCATCTTAAACAAGAGGGTCTGCTTGTCCCTAACATAAGATGATACCGGTTCATCGTCCCTGTGGAACCGATATCTGATCTGTTCCTCGATCTGCAGCTGATCAAGGGAGCCTGTGAATTCTTCTATAAGCTTTTTCTTGACGTCCTCATACATGACTAAATTGACGCCTGGTTGCTGGCTAATTGCATTAAACCAGCGGAGGGCTGGCCCACATAACAACGCCGAAAAAAATTGCCGTTTTTTCGTCTCCTCCCAATTGTTCAAAATCGCTGCACTTTCGAAACGATCTATGAATTTAGTAACATCCTCCCCCGAGGCACCCTGAAACTGAATGCTCTCGAAAAGGAGGGGATGAACAAAAGGTAGTTGAGCCATGGTGGGTGGGTCCACAAGAACTGTGGGACGATTATCAATTTGGAAGTTAGCCTGCGCGCGTGCGCGACTTCTAGTTAATGGAGGACTTCTGATTGGGGTGGATGAGGCACAAGGTAGGCCCTCCACATCAAAAGACGGACCAACAGCATTACTGGCGAGAATGATGAGCCTATCCAATGTGGTATCAAGCTCGTCGTCCAACTCAATAAATGACATAAGGCATTACTAACAATGGTGACGTACCTTATATAAAAAATTAACCCCCCGTTAGTAAAAAATTCCGCGAAGAAACAAGTCTAACATGATATTAATGAATTTCAATTTTCATTTATTTCAGAGTGAAATAAATGGGAAAAAAATTCCGCAACTCCAACCGCAATGCCTACCCTTTCAATTTTCATGTCTGTTTAGGAAAACAAGACATGACGCTTTTCATTTCCAAAAGAAAATTAAATTTCCGCATCAATCCACCACGTAGCGTTCCAACATGAACGCGGGGATCTTAAATAGGGATGTAACTTGCCCCTCCCGATTAATACTTGTTGATGATAGAGACAGCCCTGAACGGGCAGGTACAAATATCTAGCTTATCATTAAAATTGACTCATAATTCGGTTTAGACTGAAGTGAGCAATGCAAATGGCAGAATGGGTGTAGACTAGCTTATCCTTTTCGGTTTAGAAATAAGACCAGTAGCTCCTGCTTCTCCGATGATTCCAGATTCAAATACCTCGTGTCGCTCTCATGAGCACCTATTTAAACCCTCGCTTGGTCTCTCGTCACCTCTTGCCAGAGGCCAGTGTTCTTACAATTTCCTGTGAAAGGCTTACCCAACACATTTCTGAGCAGGAGCTGACAAGGTCTGCCAGGGTCAATATTTCTTAATCGAACAGGGTATGGTACGTAACCACGATGCGAACGAGGCAAGAACAACATCACCACTATGCTATCGGGGTGAACGGCATTTTTCCATTATCATTTGTGTCCACACACAAAACTTCGTGTCTGTCTGCATCCATACCTAGATCGAGAAATTTGAACCATGCCTCAGGCCCTTGTGACTTATTTAATTCTTTACACTCATCAAAATATGTGCTTAATAAAATGCCTCAATCGCACGAGCTATGGCATCCTTGGGTACCTTGTCATCCTCTGTAAGTATCCAAGCAACCACATGTATAAATTATAGTCTCCCACACATAATGCTCTTTCATGTCCAAATAGATTCGCTTCCTCCACCATCAGGAGGATGGGCAGTGGGAGCTCGTATACCATGAGGGGTTGAATTCACCTAAAAAGCAAAATCGGTTAGGATGAAAAAAAAGTGAGTAGACACATATCAGGATGGGTTTGTATTTGTCCTCTTCGGGATTAAGAAGCTTAGAGCGTTAGTTAGTTGGTTGCACTATTTCAATTTTTGAATAATCACATGTTAGTTATGAACGCACCGTTGACATCTTGTCTGATCATTTATGTGTTTGGGTTGAGGCTCCGTATCTGCTTGCAACATTTCTTTTCTTCTTTTTCTTATTATCTGATTTCTATATTGAACATTAGAAACGACACATTTCCATTAACAGTATTTCATGTCATGCAAACATTTAAGTCTATACACCATCGGGGGTGGGATTGGCACTACGTCATCCGACAAAGGCCAGAATCGGTATTGTTTCATTTTATTGCTCGGGGTCATTTTTGTTTTTCTATATGTACGGCTATAGGTAAACATAGTAATTTAAGCCCTCAGAATCTTAGACCGACAAAATTACACCTCTGTTAACCGCCTCGTGTGGGAAGGGGGGGACAATTGTAGTTGTTGGTGTAATGCACTTCGAAGCAGACGTGCCCCACTTTTTCAAATTCATCAAAATAACCATTTTTCATCCTCATTGTTGCCATTAACTAAAATAGCTTCGCTTCTTCTTCTTTTTTTTACAATTTTCGTAGTGATCTCCGTACACACTGGGCATTTGCAGATTAACAAAAAAAGTCTGAAGTTTGAACACGCCATACCGGTGCAAGTTGTTTTTTGTGATTGTTCTCCTCGATTATTCAAAGTGTCTAATTTTCGCATATTCAAATACACACAGCTGAAGGGGGTTCATGTCACATTAGTGATTTTAAATTGTATTCTAGGGGCCATGCACACATTTCCTAACATTGTTGCCTTGTAGTCGATGAGTTGTACAGGTACAGCTGTGAAGTTGTTAATAAGACCCAACACAGACAAGTCCCCCAACACAGACAAGTCCCCCAACATTGTTTTACGACATAGATTTTTTTCTTTTAACTAGAAAATTGTTATGATTACAGTACATCCATATCAGTATAGAATAACATGGTGCCATTTTCTGTTCCTGTTTGCCAACAAAAGCAAATCTACAATCCACAGGTCCGAGAAACAAAACATTTTTTAAAATTCTTCTGCGCATAACATGGACCACCTATAGATTGATATAATATAGATCGAATTAACAAATATAATTCAAAGTTATGTAATGAGATTTGATTTAGTATTTAATCACAGCAGCAAAAACAAACTCTCCATTCGCTTCACAGCTGAAGTTTACTATATTTTTTGCATACATGCAGAAATAGAAATGTACGCCTCGCGAGGTGTGCTGTTGGAAGACTATACAATGAGACACGGCGCCTTCAATGCAAGTAAGCAGTGGAGTAAAATTCTTTCTTTTATTTTGATGTGAACAAAAATTTTAGTCCATGCATTGATCTAAACCCCCTTGTCAAAAAAAAACAAAAGCTCCAGTCCCATCTAAAAACTGCAAAACTGATATGTATGTCTATTCAGAAAAACCTAAAAGTTTTTAACATCCATGGGCAATACTGTACTGTGGCTGTTGCGCCCTCCATATGTAATGTTTTATGTCCCTTGTTGGCTGAACGCGAAGATGCTCGAGACTGCTTTCGAAATTGTTTTCAGCCTCGCATCACGATACAGTTTCTTCACACACAGGCAAAGAAGTAAAAGGTAACATTTCTCTCCTTCCCTCGCTTTTTGCCATCGTCCAGTGTCGTTCTAGATAGCAGGTGAATCGTGACTAGCAAATGTATTGAAATCAAAATAAGAATTATCCATTTTTGGTTTCCCTCCCTACTTTGCATGCATGTTGCGCTGATATTGAAATAAGCGGAAACACCGCTATGCTTTAATAAAAAAAAAAACATCCATTGTACAACTGTATAGATCGAGGTTCATAAGCCTCGTCCATCTCATGGCAGGGATTGCATATTTTGTGTACAGTTTATAGTGGCATCATGTTCCTTCACCAGATATCAAACTCGAGAGACTTGCAAAACAGCTAACGTTATAACTCATTACTAGATCTGTTTTGCACATATGACAATGCTTGCTGTCAGTGATGAAATTTTTAAGCTGTTTAATCTAACAGTATTCGAATCTCTGAGGGGCCGTTGCAATAAATGTCCTTTTTTATCAATGTTTTAAGTTATGCAATAATTTTGACATTATATTCATGTCCATTCTCAAGACTAGATTTATATACACAACCAACTCGCTCTTGCAATATATTATCTGATGAAACATTGTGAAAGGTTCTCGTATGTTCGCGAAACAGGAAATACACGTCATAGCTTCCGTGAATCGATTGCAAGGTTACTGGGGCACGTAAGCCAAGAATTATATATTCCAAGTGCAGGCATCATCATTTTTCTTTCTTCACAAATAGAATAATCGAGCTGAATTTACAGTCTGAAACCACTATGTTCTGGCACCAAGTATCAAAAACCTGTGGTTATTTTATTATATGTTAGGCGATATTGATAGGAGGTGAGTGAAAATGGTTGTTGCAAGTTACCATTTAAACTCAGTACATGTGTAGGAAAAACTGCGTATAAGCTGTCTCACTCTCTCTGTCCATGTGTCTTATTTTCGTCAGGTGGTCGTGTCGATCGCTAGTTGTATGTCACAGCTTACCCCGTACTAGGTAATATTTTTACATGAGGTAAGTTAGCATACTCTGCTAGGTATATGTTTCAAGCTTCTAGCTGTAGAGCATTAGTTTTAGCCTATTTGCAAAGAGGTAAGTTTGGTAACACTGTTCGTCGAAAGCAGCTCAAACAGTGTTGCTAGCTGTAGGTTAATTTTCCCCGTTATACAATTGCAAGAGGTGAGTTGCTTATACCCTATCTGGAAGGCTTGGTGTGTGTGTGTCCGTGGCTTATTTCGTAGCTTAATTAATTTAGTTTGCAATAGATATTGTGTGTTGGCTCTTACAAGTGAAATAGCAGCCTTACTCTGTAAGGCATAGTGTGTGTGTGTGTGTGTGAGCGAGTAAGGTTAGTTAATTCACCTGTCACGCTATGCACCACTTTCTGCCTTTAAGTCACCTGTAAGGCTATATGTGGGTGGGTGAGTGAGGTTAGTTTAGTTCACGATAGATCACACTTTGGGACAGTAAAATTAATCAGAAATATTAACTGTACTTCAAAAAGTAAAATTGTGTGTATCTCATGTCGAACTAGATATAAAGAAGTCAAAAATCAAGCATGCATGCAGATTAATTAAGCTGTAAGATTAAAATTGGCCCCCTTCTTCCCCCTCTCCCCAAATCGCATTACATACATACATGTGGAAGACAGAGGTATGCATGTTTCCGTCCGTGGCGTTACAAGAGTCTGCCTCCCAATATTGCTTAAGAGGTTTTGTTAGCGAATGCTAGAAAAAATAGAGGGGGGGAGGGGAGAAATAGAGAGAGGGGGGCATTAACACTGCACCATCACCACTATTCCCAGTTAGCGTTATTAATTCTACTTCATTTTACTGCATACTTATCATCTTAGAAGGCTACGCTGTCAACTCCTATTTGTAGGTTAGCTTCGCCTGTGAAATATCATATAGCAAAATGTTAAAAAACACAAAATGTTTGTGAAGCAACTAGTCAGTGTTGCCAACTCCTATTTGTAGGTTAGCGCCGCCTGTAAAATATCATATGGTGAAATTTTATTGGGGTGGGTTGGCAACACTGCGGCTCACTTAATGTTTGTCAACCGGTCTGATTGTACTACTCAAAATAACTTTAATGAAGTCCCCACGTGAAAGATGACTCCATCTTATATAGAATATGTAATTTCAAATCTGTTATTATCAACCACTCTTAGATATTTGGTTGGCTGGCCCAATATAATCTTTATCTTTTAAGTATAATAAGTCAAAATTACTTTAATGAAGTCCCCACGTGAAATGCTGACTCCATCTTACATAGAATATGAAATTGCAAATCTGTTAATATCAACCACTCTTAGATATCTAGTTAGCTGGAGCAAGTTAATTTTTATCTTAAAGTATAATAAGTCAAAATTACTTTAATGAAGTTCCGTAGTGAAATGCTGACTCCATCTTATGTGTATAGAATATGTAATTGTAAATCTGTTAATATCAACCATTCTTAGATATTTAGTTGGCTGGCGCAATATAATCTTTATCTTTAAGTATAATATGTCAAAATTACTTTAATGAAGTCCCCACGTGAAATGCTGACTCCATCTTATATAGAATATGTAATTGCAAATTTTCTAATATCAAGCACTATTACATATTTTACTAGAAGAGCATGGTAATATTTATATTTAAAATATAATAAATGAATACTATTTTTAGATGTCCACAGTTGAGATACTTACCCTATCGTAAATAGAATATGAAATTACAAAACTGCCTGGCAAGATCAAGTTAAAATTCATTTTTACATCATAAGATAAGACTGCTTTAGACAAGTACCCAGGTGAAATGTGTACTCCATCTTAAATGGAATATAAAATTACAAATCTGTAAACATAAACTTATCTAATTGGCTGGAACAATTTAATATTTATGTTCTGGATATATAAATTTAAATCTGCTTTATAGAATTATATAGGTGAAATGCTTACTCCATCTTATAAAGAATATCAAATTTCAAAACTGTTAATATCAACCAGTATTATATATTTGATTGGCTGGAGCTAGATAATCGTTATCATTTAAGTATAATAAGTCAAGATTACTTTAATGAAGTTCTCACGTGAAATGCTGACTCCATCATATATATAATATGTAATTGCTGATCTGTTAATATCAACCAAACTTAGATATTTGGTTGGCTGGAGCAAGTCAATATTTATGTTATAGGATATAATAAATCAGCGGTACTTTCTTCAAGTCCCCAGGAGAAATACAAACTCCATTTAAAACAGAGTATGAAGTTACAATTCAGTAAGTATGCAACACTTTTAGACGTTTGATTGGCTGGAGTATATTATAAAATTTATGTTTTAGGATATAATAAGTTCAGACTGCGTTGGTGAAGTCCCCAGGTGAAATTCTTACTCCGTCTTAAATAGAGTATGTAATTGCAAATCTGCTAATATTAACCACTATTACATATTTGATTGGCTGAGCAAGTTATTATTTATAATTTAGGATATAATAAGTGAATACTATTTTTTGAAGTCCACAGTTGGGATACTTACTTTATCGTAAGTAGAATCTGTAATTACAAACCTGACTGGCTGGATAAATTTGAAATTCATGTTCTAGGATATCATAAGGTGAGACTGCTTTAAAGAAGTACTAGGTGAAATGTGTACTCCATCTTAAATAGAATATAAAATTACAAATCTGTTGATATCAACCACTATTATTTATATGATTGACTGACGCAATATAATCTTTTTCTTTTAAGTGTAATAAGTCAAAATTACTTAAATGAAGTCCCCACGTGAAATTCTGATTTGATCTTATATAGAATATGTAATTGCAAATCTCTTAATATCAACCACCCTTAGATATTTGGTTGGTCGGAGCAAGTCAATATTTATGTTTTAGTATATCATAAAACAGAATTACTTTATTGAAGTCCCCAGGAGAAATACAAACTCAATTTAAAACATAGTGTGAAGCTACAATTCAGTAAGCATGCAACACTCTTAGATGTTTGATGAGCTGGAGTATATTATAAAATTGATATTTTAGGATATATTAAGTTAAGAATGCGTTACTGAGGGCCCCAGGTGTAATTCTTACTCCGTCTTATATATAATATGTAATTGCAAATCTATTAATACCAACCACTATTACATATTTGATTGACCGGAATAATTTAATATTTATATTTTAGGATATAATAAGTCAAAATTACTTTAATGAGCATGTTATTATTTATAAATTATAATAAGTAAATTTTATTTTTTGAAGTCCACAGTTGAGATACTTACCCTATCGTAAATAGAAAATGTAATTACAGCCCGGACTGGCTGTATAAATTTGAAATTCATGTTCTAGGATATCATAAGTTAAAACTGCATTAGACAAGTACTTGGTGAAATGTGTATTCCAGCTTAAATAGAATATAAAATTACAAATCTGTAAACATTTACTAATCTTAAAAATTTATATGGCTAGAGCAACTTAACATTTGTGTTCTGTATATATCAAGTTAAAACTGCTTTATAGAATTCCGCAGGTTAAATGCTTACTCCAACATATATAGAATATCAAATTGCAAATCTGTTAATATCAACCACTATTATATTTTTGATTGGCTGGAGCAATATAATCTTTATCATTACGTATAAGTAGTCAAAATTACCTTAATGAAGTCCCCACCTGAAATGCTGACTCCAACTTATATAGAATATGTAATTGCAAATCTCTTAATATCAACCAATCTTTCATATTCGGTTGGCCGTAGCAATCAATATTTATGTTTTAGGATATAATAAGTCAGAATTAGTTTATTGAAGTTCCCTAGGAGAAATACAAAGTCCTTTTGAAATATAGTGTGATTCTACAATTCAGTAAGTATGCAACACCCATAGATGCTTGATTGAATGGATATAATAAGTTAATACTATTTTTCTAAGGGCACAGTTGAGATACTTACCCTATCGTAAATATAATATGAAATTAAAAAACCTGACTTCCTGGATCAATTTGAAACTATTGATCTAGGATATCATAAGTTAAGACTGCTTTAGACAAGTACCCAGGTGAAATGTGTACTTCATCTTAAATAGAACATAAAATTACAAATCTGTAAACATCTACTAACGTTTAAAATTTAATTGGCTGGAGCAACTTAATATTTGTGTTCTGGATATATCAAGTTAAAACTGCTTTATAGAATTTCGTAGGTGAAATCGTTACTCCATCTTATATAGAATATCAATTTGCAAATCTGTTAATATATACCACTATTATTTATTTGATTGGCTGGCGCAATATAATCTTTATCTTTTAAGTATAATAAGTCAGAATTACTTTAATGGAGTCCCCACGTGAAATACTGACTTTATCTTATATAGAATATGTAATTGCAAAGCTATTAGTATCAACCACTCTTAGATATTTGGTTCGCTGGAGCAATATAATCTTTATATTTAAGTATAATAAGTCAAAATTAAATTAATGAAGTCCCCACGTGAAATGCTGACTCTATCTTATATAGAATATGTAATTGCAAATCTGTTAATATCAACCACTATTACATATTTGACTGAGTGAGCAAGTTAATATTTATATTTTAGAATATAATAAATGAATATTATCTTTTGTTGTCCACAGTTGAGATACTTACCCTATCGTAAATAGAATATGAAATTACAAACATGCCTGGCTGGTTCAAGTTAAAATTCATGTAGGATATTATAAGGTCAGACTGCTGTAGACAAGTACCCAGGTAAAATATGTAATCCAACTGAAATAGGTTATAAAATTACAAATCTGTAAACACAAACTAATCTTAACAATTTAATTGGCTGGAACAATTTAATATTTATGTTCTGTATATATAAAGTTAAAACTGCTTTATATAATTATACAGGTGAAATGCTTACTCCATCTTATGTAGAATATCAAATTGCAAATCTGTTAATATCAACAATTATTACATATTTTATTGGCTGAGCAAGTTAAAAATTTTAATTTAGGATATAGTAAGTGAATACTATTTTTTGAAGGACACAGTTGGGATACTTACCCTATCATAAATAGAATATGAATTTACAAACTAGATTGGCTAGATCAATTTGAAATTCATGTTCTAGGATATCAGGATATCATAAGTTAAGCCTGCTTTAGACAAGTACCTAGGTGAAATGTGAACTCCATTTTAAATATAATATAAAATTACAATCTGTAAACATATAATAACCTTAAACATTTAATTGGCAACAACTTAATATTTGTGTTCTGGATATATTAAGTTAAAAGTGTTTTATATAATCTCGGAGGTGAAACTGTTACTCCATCTTATATAGAATATCAAATTGCAAATCTGTTTATATCAACCACTATTATTTATTTGATTGGCTGGCGAAATATATTCTTTATCTTTTAAGTATAATATGTCAAAATTACCTAATGAAATCCACACGTGAAATGCTGAGTTTATCTTATATAGAATATGTAATTGCAAATCTGTTAATACCAACCACTCTTAGATATTTGGTTCGCTGGCGCAATATAATCTTTATCTTCTAAGTATAATAAGTCAAAATTATTCTAATGAAGTCCCCACGTGAAATGCTGACTCTATCTTATATAGACTATGTAATTGCAAATCTGTTAATATCAACCACTAGTACATATTTGATTGGATGAGCAAGTTAATATTTATATATTAGAATATAATAAATGAATACTATTTTTAGATGTCCACAGTTGAGATACTTACCCTATCGTTAATAGAATATGAGATTTCAAACCTGCCTGGCTGGATCAAGTTAAAATTCCTTTACGATATCATAAGTTAAGACTGTTTTAAATAAGTACCCAGGTGAAATGTGTACTCCATCTTAAATAGAATATAAAATTACAAATCTATAAACATATACTATAACCAACCAAAGGTTGGCTATACATCCCCAATACATACAAGCACCACTCCACTCTAACAAAAGTACAATGCTATTTCACTCCATGTAAAATTAACAGGAGTAGCCATTTCCCTAGTGCATAAAAGGGACAAAGTAGCTTTTTTAAAGTGTCCTACAGTGCAAGGAACATGAAACCAGGAAAAAACGGAACAATTGTAAAAACCACATGGTATGGACAAAGGGCTTTCAAAAGACCAATGTGGTATGCATCCTAAGGCATCCCAGTTTACTCAGCACATCCTTTGTTAGATACCTCCATGGAACAATGCATTCTTATTTAAAAAACCATCTGCCTTATGACCCAGTCATATTTCAAGTGTATATCCTCCGAAATTTCCCCGTTTAAAGTTGCAGTGGTAGTGAGAAAGTGCACGGCCCATGTATGATGAACTGGATCTGGATCACGTAAGTAAGTAGTTGTATTTGACCTATTATAAACTCAAGAAAGTATGAACCCCCCTCAAGCAGATTTGTCTATACTTAAAACTAGCTCAACATGAGCATATGAGCTTTTTGCTCAAGTGTGGAACCCTGCCTAATCAAAGATTTTTGTAAAAAATGCCCTCGGGAATTTCTCAGAAAGTATGAACCCCCTCAGATTGATTTGCCTATACTTACAAAAGGCACTTCTGTGAGATTGTTGTCCATAAACTTGTCAAAAATATGCCCCTCTTGATATTTTTTTAGCCATACTTAAAACTAGGCCAAGCTGCTTATAAGAGCCACCTACACACACACCCATACATATTTACTTCTGGTTTAAGTTCAATTGGATACCAGCTTCAATTTGTTTATTAAAAAAAATGCAATACACAGAGGCCCTCTAGAATTGCTCTGTGACCCTCTCATTTCTTACATCATAAACATATGATTTTTCACCTATGAGAATAACACTACATATGGTGTCATCAGGTAATGCCTCATGGAATTCACAGATAATTTTAATGTTTGTCCTGTCATTCACTACAACTTGTTTTCTTTTTGAGGTGTTGATTACAAACATGGGCCTCTGTGCCTTGAATTCATCTGGTGTGTAATACATGTTAGTATTGCCAATTGTAGAAAACAGTAAACAAAATTTGCCTGTTTTAGAGATATTCCAAAAAAATATATATATTTGATAAGCAACAACAACAGGGCCATCTATGTGCAAATGTCTGAACTCGGTGAACACTTGGGAACAAGTCAATTTTTTTCAATATGTCAATATTTTTAACTCTTTTTGCCAGTAATAGGGAATGGTAGTAAGCATTAGACAAAGTACTTTGGAGCCGAATATGCCTTTCTTAAGACGTCGTATATTGCTAAAATATCTTTAATTCACATATTTCTCATACCGCCGTATCTTGTTCTATTAGGCCTCTTCAAGAAAATTGCCAATTAGTGAAAATTAATTGAGCACAACAGCAAAAGAGGTACTAATAGGGCAAGCATACAATGATATGGGGATATGTGAATTGTTGGTTTCTTCGATTCAGATAAATGGATTGAATTGAAACTGGGATATTTTGCATTTTTTTATACAAAATCTGATATTTGTTACATCCAGCTTGTTTGTTGTAATCTATTCATATATAGAGTCAGGCCTATATCTGTCTAAGTTGTTATATAAAATCAATATACATGGCATTAGGTCAGTGCCTTCTGGGACATGCATGTCTGTGCAGGTATTTGTGCTAGGTCAGTGCCTCTGAAGGCCGCTGAAAAAAAGCCTGCAGCACGGCCAGTTCCTCTGCACGGATCAATACTCGGGCAGTTTCTCAGATTCTCGCACCGCGGAGCTGTGGGATTAATATTCCCCGCCCGGGCAGTTTTATTCCCGCCAAAGTGGTTCCTAAATACAAAATCTCAAGAACTAATTGACATAGAGCTATGCAGTTTTTTTTGTCTGTACTGAACCCAACTGATATTTTTTATCCAGCATAGAGTTTTGATTTGAACCCCAAGAAATTGTATATAAATACCAAAGCCAAAAATATTAAGTGTATACACACATACACACATATACACACACAAAGCACAGTGCTGAACCCAACTGATATTTTTTATCCAGCATAGAGTTTTGATTTGAACCCCAAGAAATTGTATATAAATACCAAAGCCAAAAATATTAAGTGTATACACACATATACACACACAAAGCACAGTGCTGAACCCAACTGATATTTTTTATCCAGCATAGAGTTTTGATTTGAACCCCAAGAAATTGTATATAATAAACAACAACAAAAATGCCGAATCAAAAATATTGTAATCAATGCAATAAAAATATATCCAGCCCCAATTGGGTCAAGCACCAAAAGATTTGTAACCCGGACAAATGCAGAACTCCCACAAAAGTATGCCCCAAATGCCATAGAAAATATAACATGCAATACTTTACATATACACATAAAGATACTTGCTCTCCACAGTCGTCAATATTGCCCTCACAACCATCTACATCTGGTCTGAAAAGAAAGCACGAAGCACCTGTTAATGCTGGACCTGCAAAGCAGCCACGCCATGTACCACCTATCCATAGCAGTTTTAATGGCCAATTAAGAGATCACCGGTTTGTATCAGAGCCAAGATGTGGCATTAAGAATTTTTTGAACAATATAAATCCTGATCTGCAGGCAATTCTTAATGCCCAAAATGGCTCTTATAAGCTGTCCCTTAAATTGTTTGCACAATATAAGAAACCAAATGGCACAAAATTTACACAGCCCCACATAACAGAAACTGTACCTGTATATTCAAATGCAAATTCAGACAAAATAATAAGCAGTTTGATAGATCAATTGAATATTAAACACTCTGAATTTGCTGCAAAAGAGTCAGGATGGAGCCTATGTGGCTCTCCACACAAGTTATATGTTAATATTTCTGAATTCAGCTCATTACAAGGATCTACATATGTGCCATTACCTGACAATATTAAAAACAAAAGAGCCGTGGTCAATATTGAAAATACCGACCAGAAATGCTTTTTGTGGTGTATTTTAGCTGCTTTGTTTCCAGTTTCAAGGAATCCTGAGAGAATAACTTATTATAAACAACATGAAAATGATTTTGATGAGGCAATGGAGGGTTTAGAATATCCAATGTCTGTTCAGAATATTGATAAATTTGAAAAAAAGGCCAGGCATATCAATGGCAAACAATTATCTATTAATGTATTTATTTGTTCCACTGGCAATTGCTCGATAGAACCTCTCAGAATCAGTACATTTGATGATGATTCTGCTGTTCCGATTGATCTGCTCTTAATTGAAGGGGATGGCACATATCATTACACTCTGATACATAATCTTGAAGCTTTAGTCAGAAAACAACTAGACAAATCTAAGACAATATTCAAGTTGTGCAGAAGATGTTTAACTGTTTTTGATGGTAGAAAAATGGTGAATGGTGTTTGTGAAAAGAATGCAGAAATTGCTAAAAACAAGTTAATTGAGCATCTGAAATACTGTGGGAACCATAAACCTGTTCATATGGTGATGCCAATGCCAAGTGAAAAAGTCAAATTCAAAAAGTTTGAAGCCTTGTTGGAACACCCAGCATATATAGTCTGTGATTTTGAATCAAACCTCAAACCCCTTGCATTCTGCAGCCCAGATCCTGAAGAATCTGCAATTACACCATACCAGCTACATGAACCTTCCAGCTTTTGTTATATAGTTATACGGGATGGTATAGCTAGTGAGCCACACTTATACATGGGACCAGATGCCATCAAAATATTTGCGCATAGAATAGAAAATGAGTGCCGTGACATAGCATCTAACATCTTATTAAAATCAAAACCTATGTTGCCTTTAACAGAGGATCAGATTGAAGATTTCAACAATGCAGAAAAATGCCCGGTATGTGATTCTGAATTTTCAGATACAAATATCAAGGTGAAACACCATTCTCATACATATGGTAAATTCTTAATGGCCCTGTGTAATAGCTGTAATATTAAGATCAAGAGACCAAAATTTGTCCCCATATTTTGCCATGGAGCATCCAATTATGATTTCCATCATTTGATCAGGTACGAGGGGTTTGACAAGCAGAATTTAAATATTTTAGCTGAAAATGATGAGAAATATATATCTATTAGCAAGATAATTAAAGTTAATGGTGTTCCTATTCACATAAGATTTCTTGATTCTTACAGAATTTTATCTGCTAGCCTGGCTACACTGGCAAATCAATTATCTGATGATCAATTCAAAATCACAAGTGCTTTGTTTCCAAATCAGGACCTGAAATTAATTAGACGGAAGGGTGTATATCCATATGACTATGTTACAGATTTTTCTAAATTTGATGAGTGTTCTCTGCCACCACAAGAAGAGTTTTACAGCAAAATCAGAGGATCTGGAATCACTGATGAAGATTATCACCATGCCCAATTGATGTGGAACAATTTAAAATGCCAGACATTTGGTGATTATCACATGGCATATTTGAAACTTGATGTCACCCTCTTAGCTGATATATTGCAGGCATTCAGAAAATCTTCCATGCAAAATTATAGACTGGATCCAATATATTTTTTCAGTGCCCCGAGCCTAGCATGGTCTGCAACGTTTTTGAACACTAACATGCATTTGGATCTGATCCACGATCAAGATAAGTATCTGTTTATGGAGAAATGTATAAGAGGGGGGATGGTGCAATGTTCCCAGAGATATGCCAGAGCGAATAACAAATATATGCCTGATTATGATCCAGCACGGCCATCAAATTATATAGCGTATGTAGATGCCAACAGCCTCTATGGTCATGCCATGATGCAAAAACTGCCATATGCAGGGCTTGAGTGGGTTGAAAATTTCAATATTGAAGATCTTAAGGATTTTGATGACAGTAACTATGGCCTATTCTTAGAGGCTGATCTGATAATTCCTGATGATTTGCACAATAAATTTTCTGATCTGCCCCCAATTCCCGAGGTTCAGTGCTCACCTGGCTCTAAACAGAAGAAGCTCATGATGACTCTGGAGCCGAAACAGGGTTATGTCATATATTACAAAAACCTCCAGTTCCTGATGAAACATGGTGTTCAAGTGACCAAAGTTGGAAAAGTTTTGAGGTTCAGGCACTCAGAATGGTTGAAACCATACATTGATACAAATACAGAGCTTCGAACATCTGCAAAGAGCCAATTTGATAAGGGCTTGTTTAAATTGATGGTGAATTCAGTGTATGGCAAAACTATTGAAAATGTCAGAAAACATACCGATGTTAAAATAATTACTGACCCCAGCCTGAGTAAAAAATTGGTTGCAAAGCCTAATTTCAATTATAGAAGAATTTATGATGAGCACATGGCACTTTTCAACATGAAGAAAACAAAGATTAAGTTTGATAAACCTATTTATGTAGGGGCTGTGATATTGGAATTGGCCAAATTACATATGTTAACATTGTATTATGATGTGTTGAAACCTTTTTATGGTGATAATATAAAATTGATGTACATGGACACGGATAGTTTTATTCTTGATATTAAAACAGAAGATGTTTATCAAGATATGTCACAGCCTGAATTGTTTCAATACTTTGATACCAGTGAACATACAATAATTAAACACCACAACAAAAAGGTGCCTGGCAAGTTAAAAGATGAGACACTTGGTGATGTTATTGTGAAATTTGCTGGGTTAAGTGCCAAGATGTACACTTTTGAAACATGTAGTGGCGCTGTTGCCAAAAAGGCCAAGGGTATTGGCAAAGTAACTGTTGAAAAAGAGCTTGTATTTGAAGATTATGAAAATTGCCTCAAATCCCAGAATTTAATCAAAACATCAGAATCCAGAATTCAGAGTGTGGATCACTTATTGACTAGCAATATTGTAAGAAAAGTGGCCCTGGACCCACATGATGATAAGAGATGCATTTTATCATGTGGCATACATACTCTACCATGGGGTCATTGTGATTTGAAAAATGGAAATCAATGCCCAATTACAGAGCATGATTTGAAATAAATAAACATGCCTATGAACTTATTTGGGTTCAAAAAACAGGCTATTATGGATCTGCCAACACCACAACCCTCTTCTGATATGCTGTCTAAACTGAGTGGCTTGTTAATTATTCATCTGAACAGCATACTTACAGATGTTGATGATGAAACAGGCAAAATATTGTACATATTTAACAATAATTTAAATCATTACCAATTACCTGTAGGTGGTCAATTGCAATTTATTACAACCCCTGAGGGTGATGTTAAAATTGCAGTAGGGAGAAATATTTATAGAATTAAGCACTCAAACATGATTTCTGGCACTGTATATACTGTTTCTGCTGGTGACTGCTTATATATTGAGGTCCCGGGATCATATGACAAGCTCATACCCTTTTTTATAGAATTAAGAATCAGATATTCAATAATAAATAACCACTAAAACAAAAATGCCTAATGATATATTTGGCCATACAAGACATGAAGATCACAGTGATGAGATTCTGATGCTTGATGTCAGAGTCAAGAAATTAAGAAGTGATTTACAAGCTTTACAAACCACACTCAATGCCAGTCTTCAATTAGAAATTACAAATTTGCAATCACAATGCATGGACCCTCTTCTTAAAATTGATTCTGAACTCAAATTATTGCTTCAGAAATATACAGATCTGGCAACATTAGATAATTTTCAAAGTTTAGAAGAAGCTGTAGCAGCTCTTCAAGCCAAATTTAAGACCCAGGCTAACAACTCTGAGCAATTGAAACAGCAATTGGAAGAGCAAATAAATAATGTCCAGGCACAGCTCCAAACAATTGTCAAAAGCATAAAATCACAAGAAGATTTTGATATAGTGATTTCCACTCTAAAAGAACAGATTCAATCACTACAGATACCTAATCTGGATCCTCTGCACAATGCCATAGCCGAGGTTAAAGAAAAAATTGAGACACTTGAAAATTTTATGAACAATTTGCCATCTTCTGATGCTTTGAATGCAATAACTCGGAGTGTAGCAAATATTAAGCTGCAACTTGAAACATATGAAGATTTTGGAAAAATTCAAAGTACCATAACCCATCTTGAAGGTACAATAGCAGCAGTGCAAAGTGATTTGGCAAATGTACTAGAATCTCGCCTGCCCGGTATTGTAGACACACTTGTCAGTGTCCAGGAACAGATCACAAAGCTTGAAAACCTCAACACTGAATCTGAGCTATCTCATTTTCATCATTTGATAGATGATATTCAAACAAAACTTGAAATTTTACAACAATCCACACCCACTCAGGCAGATATAGCCCTGCTCCAAAATGCTATGCAAAATGTGGCTGATGCTTCTGAATTAAACAATGTGAAATTGGCACTTGAATCTTTGCAAAATACAGTATCAAATCTTCCTACATCACAGGAACTTAAAAATATTAAAAGGGCTGTGAATAGGATATTGAAATCAGAAGATATCAAGAATATCCAGGCAGAGATCAAACATCTCACTCAGACAGTTGCCACTCTACCAACCAATCAACATATTAATGAACTGCATGCTTTGTTTGAGGATATCAGAAGACAGGTCCATGATCTTACTGCTCAAAATTCAAAATTGGCAGTTGTTGAAAATTTGCAACAAATTGTAGCTAATATCAAGCAACAGCTAGGGACCATGGAATCCAATCAAGCAAATGCTCTGTCTGTTTTTGCCACCCAGCTTCAAGAGATTGTGCAACAATACAAGAAACTTATTGTGGACATAAAGATCAAGCCAGGCCATGATGATGTTGTTAGGACCATCAATGAGCACCTTGAATCTGTAACAAGCAGATTGCTTACAGCAGAAAAAGAAATAACAGGCATAATCGAGAATCCAAAACATACAGTAAATCTTGAAATGTACAGCATTCCCAACAAAGAATATGATTCTCCATTTACACCAGGTGGCAAAATATATATGCTGTCCCCTGCACAATTTTATTACCAGTTTTTTGTTGGGGGCACATTGAGACCAATCAAGATCAAATATTGGCTTCAACCACAGGCACACCACTACCCTACCTTATCAATAACAAATGCTGAGAACAAATTAAAAATCACCAGTGTAGAATTGGAGGATTTTACAGATCCCAATACATTAGAAACAGCCTATACTGAAGATGATGGCACTTTGGAATTTAAAATACAAATAGGGGACAAATTATATTTAGAAAATCCTGCAGTATCAGCTGCTGAACACCCCATAGTTGCAATATTCTTGTTTACATATTATGTCTAGAGAAATTATTGTTGATGAACTACACAGACAAGCCAGACATAATTTTAAGAGACTGCCAGTAGTCACAAAGGGCATAGATGATTTATGGCAGAGCGACTTGATTGAGATGGCAAGTGGACAGTTGAAGAACTTAGACAAAATCAACAAGGGCTACAAGTATCTACTCACTGTAATAGACACATTTTCAAAATTTGCCTGGGCTGTGCCACTCAAATCCAAGACTGGAAAATGTGTTACAGAAGCCATCAGGACAATCATCAATCAGAGTGGAAGATCACCGCGCTATTTGCAAACAGATAATGGCAAAGAATTTTATAACTCAGTGTTTCAACAATTTATTAAAAGCCAGTCAATACAACATTATTCGAGTTACAGTGATCTCAAAGCCTCAATTGTAGAGAGATTCAACAGAACCTTAAAAAATCTTATGTATAAACAATTTACACTTCAAGGTAATTATAAATGGATTAATATTCTTCCAGAACTTCTACATAAATATAACAATTCTGTCCATTCCACAATCAACATGAAACCCTCAGAAGTAACTTCATCTGATGAGCAAAAATTGATCAGGACTGTTTATTATCCTAGATATCAGCCAACAAAAAGAAAGGCCAAATACAGGGTGGGCGATCAAGTAAGAATCAGCAAATATAAGCACTTATTCAAAAGAGGCTTTACAAGAAACTGGAGCACTGAATTATTTACAGTGGTTCAAATTAAACCTGGGACCCTTAACACATATATAATAAAAGACCACCGAGGAGAAATTCTCAAAGGCCGATTCTATGAACAAGAACTCAGCAAAACTAAACAGCCCGACACATATCTCATAGAAAAAATCATCCGCAGAAAAGGCAACAAGTTACTTGTCAAATGGCTAGGACTTCCAGAACACAGCTGGATCGATGCAAACAAAATAATAATATGAGCACCTGGGATGTTATAAAAAGGCTGCCAGAACCTGAACAACAGAATAAGAGAAATGGCAAGTTGCTGCCTGATAATATTAGGTGTCTTATTGTTGGGCCATCAGCTTGTGGTAAAACTACACTAATGGTTGATAATTTTTTATTGGCACCCAACTGGTTAGACTGGAAAAACAGGCACTTGTATGTCTTCTCTAAGAGCTTGGAACAATTAAAATATCAGCAGCTGATGAAGCTATATGATGGATTGGATATAGCCACTTTTGAACCAGATGTTAAGCCACTCCATGAATGTCTCGATAATTCTGTTGTTGTGTTTGATGACATTATATTGGATAATCAAAACAAGGTTAGAAATTTTTTTACACAGGGCCGGCACAAAAACATTGATTGCTTCTACCTGGCACAGACTTTTTCAAAAATACCGAAGCAGCTGATCCGAGACAACAGCAATTTTATATGTGTGTTTCATCAAGATCATACCAACCTCAAACACATACATGATGAATATGTAGGTGGGGACTTGAGCTACAATGATTTTTCTAAGTTTTGCAGCAGGTGCTGGAACCAGGACAGTTATGGGTTTGTCACAATTGATATGACAAGAACACCCAATAGTGGCAAATACAGAAATAAAATCAACAATTTTCTAGACATTGAAACATATATAAATAACCATGAAAAGGCCAATCATTGATGATCTTAAATTAAGAGATTATCTTGTAAAAAGATTTAAGGGATGGAAATCACAAAACCGGGGAATTTATGAAAAACACAAACAAGCAGAACAGCCTGTAATTGATGCTATTAGTGAATTAGGTAAAAATATCAAAACTGTTACAGAGCAAAATCAAAATTTGATCACAGAGCTTGTACCTGTAGCTGCTAGGAACATATTAGATTATCCATTCACCCCACTTTCCAGTATTCATACACCTAGTCCTGTTGCTCCTAGAAGAATTGAAGCTACTCAGGATCCTATTGAATTGGGTCTTCTTGCTCAAAAATATTTAACCACACCTAAAGACAATAAAGATGAGGTGTTTGGCTTATATGCTGACACAGAGCTTGATTGTAGCATCATACATAGAATTGGCAATTTCAGAGTAACTTTTATGAGGGATGATCTGATTGTTTATTCAGAATCTCGTCTCGGAGAAAAAGGTGCTTTTGTTAAGTACCCCGGAACACCTGGATTGTGGGAACTGATGACTAGGAAAAGGCCTGGCAGCTATACAGATCAAGATTATGAACATTACAAAGAAATATTAATAAAATCAGATGCTCTATACCAGAACAATGATCCCACACAAAAAAGAGTCAAGTCTAGCAGTGGAGCAAAATACAACAATTTAATCAAGCCCATATGGTCACAGATCAAGACTGGCAGTGGAATCAAACAATACAACACCCTGCCTAAAGAATTTGTCTGGGTTGATGATGTCAGGAAACTTGTGGATAGGTTATTGGTGATAGCTAGGGAGGAAAATGCTGGCAACCACAATTTTTACAATGAAAAGGTTGGAATTATGGACATGATAAGCACAAAATTGTCTAATTTTATAGTGAATGACACTAAGGGGATTGGATATCTTATAAAAATTATTAATACTCTACCACCTAAATTTTGGAATATTTCTGAGGGTCGGGGCCTGGTTAATGACATCATAAACAAGCTGCCATTTGAACTACATATTCCAGGCTATCAGTATTGTGGTCCAGGCACGAAATTGGACCATAGATTAAACAGAGGTGATCCTGGTGTTAATCCCCTAGATGCTGCTTGTAGAGACCATGACATAGCATACAACACACATTCTGATCTTGACAAGAGACATGTTGCAGACAAGAAATTAGAAGAGGCTGCATTTGGTAGATTTGTAAGCAAAGATGCTTCTTTGAGTGAGAGAATAGCAGCATTGGGGACCACCATAGCTATGAACACCAAACAAAAACTGGGGTGGGGGCTGTGAATATGTATATAATAAACCTACAATGAAGGCCAAGGGTGTTATGTATCAAATACCTTATGGAGGTCTTAAATCTCTTAAAACTATTGATAGCCTTTTAACCAAAAAGCAGCGGAAAAAA
This sequence comes from Lepisma saccharinum, assembly GCF_977018435.1. Classification (NCBI taxonomy): domain Eukaryota; kingdom Metazoa; phylum Arthropoda; class Insecta; order Zygentoma; family Lepismatidae; genus Lepisma; species Lepisma saccharinum. The sequence continues at coordinate 66,534,124 of NC_139238.1, read as the reverse complement.
AAAAAATTCTTGTATTGCAAAGGGACATGGTATGAAATTGTTGCTTAGTACCCCCCAATTAAAAAAAATTACAGCAATCCAGGAAAAAATCACATGTGGGGGGTTTCATATTTACTATCCCTGCCATCTTAGCAGCACTTGGGGCTGTTGGGAGCTTGGCTGGGGGATCAGCTGCCATAGCAAAAACAGTAATAGATGCCAAGAAGAATAGGGCAGAATTAGATGAATTGAAGCGCCATAACCTGGCCATTGAGAAACAAGGCAAAGGTGTTAAGAGAGCCATGAATAAGTTTAAAAAAAACAAGAGCCGCTTACAAACCAAGATATTGAAGCTTTAATCAAGCCACTGGGTATCAAAAATTTTAGAGGTGTGTACATGTCTGATTCTTTACCAGAACAACCACTCAACAAAGAGTGTGGCATTGTTAATTTGGATAAGTACAAAAATCAGGGCACTCACTGGATTTGTTATCTTAAATATTTAAAAGATGAGACATTTATGTTTGATTCATTTGGAGGTGTTCCACCTGAAAATTTAATAAAATATCTAAAATCAGCTAATCTTTATTACAATAATGCCCGTGTTCAAAACTTCAAAGATGTTAATTGCGGACATTTGTGTTTATCTGTTCTGTTCAAGAGGGGCATATTTTTGACAAGTTTATGGACAACAATCTCACAGAAGTGCCTTTTGTAAGTATAGGCAAATCAATCTGAGGGGGTTCATACTTTCTGAGAAATTCCCGAGGGCATTTTTACAAAAATCTTGGATTAGACGGGGTTCCACACTTGAGCAAAAAGCTCATATGGGCATGTTGAGCCTGTTTTAAGTGTAGACAAATCTGCCAGAGGGGGGCTCATACTTTCTTGAGTTTATAATAGGTCAAATAAAACTACTTAAGTAATATGCGTTTGTTTACCTAATTGTTGGTTATCAGTGTAAAAACACCCCTATAAATTTGTTCAGTGCTTGTTTCTATTTAAATGTGAGAGACCCATGAAAATTAAATGTGTCATTCCAACGTCTTTAGCGGGCAGGGAAACAGGTTGGCCTCAGACTTTGTGCAGGAGTTTGAGAGAGATCTCACCCTCCTGGAGGTAGATTTGGAAGAAGCCCTGCAAATAATCTCGTTCTGTCTACGGGAGGAGGCAGGGCAGTGGTACGAGAGGAACGAACGGAAGTTCAAGTCCTACTCAGATTTTAGAAGACAGTTCCTCTCTTATTTCCAAGGGGATGGGTGGAGAGCTTCTTCCCATGCCAAGGCTTTCAATGAAAAGTACAAGCCATCCCAGCACAGATCAGTGCACAAATATTTCTGGCGCCAAGTCAAAATGATTAGGCTTGCGTTTTCAGAAATCGCCGACAACCAGGTTTTCACCCATGTTGTGCAACAGCTGCCGCGCAACTTGAAGGAGCAGCTAGTCCTAGCTCCCTTCGTCTCTCTTCAGGAGGTGGTCAACTCCATACTTCGGTATGAGAGTGTGTAAGTGGCACAATATCCTGAAAGGGAATTTGCAAGGCAAGCACGACCCAACTACGGGAAGACCACGACTCGCATTAACCGGACCTATGTGAGTCGCTGTCAAGGTGAAGCGAGCGGTCCATCCAAAAAGGAGGACACTCACATGTGCAACTCTGCGAGGGGCTCCCGGCCTAAGGAGTACCCAAACAGAACAAAGGTAGACCGAAAGAAGGGTGGAACGTCCCAGCGTAGGAGTTCTGCCAGCTCACTCGGGTCTTCCGAGCATCTCGCTGAGGTGCATCCAAATGTGCACAACCAGGAAAACTAGGTAGGCAACGTCCTGGCGTGGGGAAGGGCGATGCCAAACCTAAACCGGTCCCACAATGTTCAGATTCATGCAAGCACACTCCACTGATAAATCAGTACCAGGCAGTGGGTGATTCAATGTTATCACGTCTTGCACAAAGAAAGTTTGGGTATCCTGTCCAAAGAGACAGCGATGGTAATTACCACATAGGACTTTGTATATCTGGACAAACCTCAGCACAGTTGTTCAGTGCTTTGAGAAGGGAAAAGTGTGTTCACAAAAATGTCTTGTTAATGGTATCTACAAATGATATGGTCCCGGGGAAGGACACCAACCAGGTGCTCCGGAACCTCCAGGATATAATTTACACCCTAAATAGGAAAGGTGCTCAGAAGGTCATTGTTCTGACACAAGTTCCCAGATTAGCCAGTGAGAACCGACACAGGTTCTGGGTCATGTATGACTCATTAATTGCAAAGATAATATCCCTAGACGATAGTAGCAATGTAAGGGTTCTGAATTCCTCATCAAAATTTGTGTATAAGGGCCAATAAATGAACATGTCACTGTTCGAAGAAACCATGGGTTACGGTCAACACATGAGACCTGACCTGGTTCACTTCAGCCCACGAGGTATGGATGTCATACTCAATGCACTTGATGAGGTAAGATGGTTCACCAAACCAGGTCATAGACACAAGGGTAGACAAATGGAATCTCAACAGAGCGAGATGAATGCCATTCTGCCGTATGACCAACCCTCGGGAAACTAGCCTGTGCTACTCTCGCAGGGGGTGATGGTGGCCAAGGTGTAACAAATCCTCCTAGGTTAGTAAGCATAGCATTTCAGTAAGCGCCAAGAGAAGTACATTTTCACTATTCTCGAGGGATGCTCAAGATACATAATGGCATATCCACTCAGAAATTCCACTACTCCCCTAATATTGAGGAAACTCATTGATATATATTTTGTACATTTTTAACTTCCTCAAAGAATTGTAGTAGACAATGGTCCCCAGTTTAGGGCCAAGCAATTCACTCAACCCCTTGAAAATATGGGAATTCAGGTTCTGTTCATACCATCATATCTTCCATCCGGCAATCTAGTTGAGAGAACCCACTTCGAGATGGGAAAACTCTTGAAGCTCATGTGTAATGAAAACCATAAAACATGGTCGGATAAGTTACCAGCAGTGGTTAGCATAATCAATCCCTCGATCAATGACACCACTGGGTATGCACCAGCAGAGCTTAGGCTACATGTTTCACTCAGGAACCCAGTTATGGAACACTTCCATATTCCTACAGGTGAACAAACCGAATGTTATAAGCAATTGTTCATGGCTGTATCCCGGACGGCCGAAAGGCGAAACAAAGCCAACAGTAAGGTAAATGAGTCACAGCAAAACAGAACTGTGATCAAATTGTATGATTTAGTTTTTCTTAAATCCCATCTCCAAAGCAAAGCTTTAGAGGGACAGACCCACAAATTATTCCACACTTTCTTCGGTCCATTAGTTTGTAGTGACCAGGTGACAAATAACATATTTAATCTCGTTCATTGTATTAGCGGTAAGAGCCTACCCAACCAACATGTAAGTAACATGAAGTTGTGGAGGTGTAGCTCTAAGGTGTATGGTCATTACATTTAGAAGCTCAGACTATTACATCCGGTGTTAGCATCAAGAGTACCTCAAATAAGTTAATTGAAGCCAAGGGGCCTCTGAATTCAACGAGGACTCAACCTCAATCCCGACGAGGTGCAGCCGTTTCCCTACGACTTGCTTTGTCTGTTGGTAAGACGAGTGACTGCGCACAAATCGCTCCACCCTCGTGTCTGCACATCAGCTCTACGTTTCTTCCCAAACCAGATATCAGTAGGTCCTAGGAGAGAAGTACGCGACGGTACGGCTCCTGCGCGATAGTATTAGTCGCATAAGAGGCACGGATAGGAGTGTACAACAGGTAGAAGATGAGGGGAAAAAGCTACACATTTGAACACAAGTATGAATACATGTTAAAGGTCAGAGGTTTTATGGATGAGGTTCTGTCTGGTCTGAGATATTCACCCATTTGTACATAGGATAGAAAGATTTATTTCAAGATCATGTAAGGGATAATTTCATTGTTGTATACCAAGATTATTTCAGTGTTGTATATCAAGATTATTTCAGTGTTGTATACAAAAGTCGATTTCATTGTTGTATATAAAAGTTAATTTCATCGCTGTATACCAAGACAATTTCATTGATGTATACAAAAGTTGATTTAAATCATCATATAAAGAGATTTACTTCCTTGTGAGTGCAAATCCTTATTAGATCACTCACCACAAGTCAAGGGAAATATCATTTAGTAATCAGACATATCGTGGGTAATATGTATATATCAAGTTTATGCATCTATCCATTCATCATGTGGATGCAAAAGCATGGCATCCAAAATCACATGACAAATCACAGAATTGGGTATCTACACTACCGAATAGGTTGGGTTGGACCAAAATAGGGTCAATATTAACATAAACGTCCGAGCACTCCCAAACATTTAGGGTTCTTTAAAAGAAACAACCAACAAGGGTAAGGTCAAAACTTGCGTGTGAAGTGGGGCCAGTGATTACATCACTCCAACTCTCCCTCGGTGTCACCGCAAAACCCCGGAGGAAACTCACAAAGTGTGTGGTATCATGGGCAGCAACCAACCCCCCAAGCATACTATACCAGGAACCCACAACAAACTTTCCAGTGTTCCGGCAGTATGGGGAAGCAAGGAATGGGTCAGGGATTCGAAATCGAACATTGGTATCCAGGTACGAACCACTAGGACAGTTCTACAAACTACCTACAAGGAGTGCGTCCCGCAGACATTTTGTACACGTTCCCAAGGAGTAGCCGGGACGAAGCATTGTCCCGCCAATCGGGGAACAAGAACATTTGCTGGTAACGTATGTTGCAAAAAGCCAGGTGACAGGGATCTCCACACATACGGAGATATCGAAAAACAGTTTCGAAGTGACCAAAAGTTGACAGTATACAACGGTGTATGGTAAACATTTTTTTTTTTTGAAGGTGCTGCATCCTCAAGTGAATGAGGGCAGAGATAATCAGAATCATACATAAGAACTGCTACGCAGTTCAGGTGGAATACAAAGACTGTACTCAGTGCGCCAAAAAAATAGACCTTCCAATGTAAATAACCAAAATCATTTATTGATAATTTTTTTATTATGTGTTATATTAACCATGTGTATACATATCAAGGTTTAAAACTTAAATAACCATCAAGAAAATCGTTCGAACGGAACTATATTCCAAACATACATCCAGATGACGTGCAAGAATAATTGCCAATTTGTTTCTTTCATATATGTTCTCTCCGACAAGTGTTGTCGTGACAATCCATTGCGTATATAAGTATTTTTATGTATGTATTTGGGTATAGAGTTATGAAGGGGTAAAGAAAAATGATTCGCTTCACGTATCCTTTTTCTTTTGCCGAGGGCCCGGGATATGTATAACCAACCAAAGGTTGGCTATACATCCCCAATACATACAAGCATCACTCCACTCCAACAAAAGTACAAGGCTATTTCACTCCATGTAAAATTAACAGGTGTAGCCATTTCCCTATATACTAAAATTAGCAGGAATTAGGCCTAAGTGGTAAAATCATGCTAAAACACCAAAATATCAAGTTAAAAATTGGTCCCTGACAAAAAATCATTGGTTATCAAAATGCTAACATTTTGTAAGTTGGCCTAATCCCATGAGCAGATGTTGCATTTCAAGCAAATTTGTTATTAGTGAATAGATTTTCAGGATAACATATGTGCAGGCACAAAATAACCTGCTTTCCCTGAGAATAACCCCAAATTACATTTATGTGCACAAATTAACCCCAAAAACATAAAAAAATCGATGTTTTTGACAAAAAACAATCTATATCACAGCACCAGTGCCACCTGTTGACAGCAAGTGGAACTAGCCCTGCCTATACTGCCATCTGGTGGGATTTTGAGATACTTGCTTGAAGCAAGCCAACCCGAGGTGCTGTTGACCAATGAGATGGCTTCCTGGGCGTGGCCTCCAGACAGGAGAGCTGAAATGATACACATGATCAGAGGACGCCATCTTGATCCCACTTGTTGTTAGGTTTTGAAGCAGTAAACATCGCTCCAGCAGTTTGGGCCATAGTAGGCCATTGGAGAGGGAAATGATGGTGCGGCCGTTGTTTCTAAAGTGGGGAAAACCCATAATGTGCATATAACTATACTAATAGTGCATAAAAGGGACAAAGTAGCTTTTTTAAAGTGTCCTACAGTGCAAGGAACATGAAACCAGGAAAAAACGGAACAATTGCAAAAACCACATGGTATGGACAAAGGGCCTTCAAAGGACCAATGTAGTGTGCATCCAAAGGCATCCAAGTTTACTAAGCACATCCTTTGTTATATACCTCCATGGAACAATGCATTCTTATTTAAAGAACCATCTGCCTTATGACCCAGTCATATTTCAAGTGTATATTCTCCGAAATTTCCCCGTTTAAAGTTGCAGTGGTAGTGCACGGCCCATATATGATGAACTGGATCTGGATCACGTAAGTAATATGCGTTTGCTTACCTAATTGTTGGTTATCAGTAGAGCCCGGAAGTTTGGCAAAATGCCTCTTTTTATCTACTGCATATATTGATAAAATTTTTCCGGATATACGTTTCTTATGTTGTTTCGAATGTTTTAGAAGCCTTTTCATTTTGCCTATTTTGCCTATTTGGGAGCCCACTGCCTATTTTTAATTATAATGCCTTTTTTTGCCTTTTTGAATGAAATTTGACCATTTTTTTTTAAAAAAAATGTGTATATAAATTATGTTTCTCCCAAGAAACGTTGTTGGTATTTATTTTTCTTCCGTTTATTATGTGAATAATTTTCGCCTTATTTAAGTAATATTGAACTCATGCATGTTTCAACATTGCTGAAGGAGAAAAGTGTGAGAAAAATGTATTTCATGCTCAGTTAGGATATTGCCTTTCGGTTAACATTTCTTGTGCATGATTGACTGCTGAAGTGGACAGGTTGATTTCGAACACAAAGAAAATATTTCTGAAATCTCCCTCTCGAACCCGAAAATTTCAGGAAGTTGCATCTGAGCTTAGTTTACCTCCGCAACCAGTCTTGACCAGATGGTGAACCTGGATATCAGCAGATATATATTATGCTAACAACCTTGAAAAGTTCAGTGAGGTGATAGAAAATGAAGCGGCTTCAATTCGTGAAGTGAAAAAACTCTTGTGCTATTCAAGTTTATTTTTGCACATTATGGTGCATTGTCAGAGACAATTACAATTATAGCATCCATGAAAATCTACGAGGAATCTATGCAGCAGATGATAGAAGTGCCAGGAAAAAAGGGGTCAGCTGTTGCGGAAAAGTGCATACGGGTAGTGAGTGCAAATGAGGACTTGAAACAATTGAAAACAATTTGTGATATTCTAAAAGGTGAAAATGCTGTTACCAAAATGAGTCCAGCTACATTAGATTGTTTTATGTATGCTCCAATAACTTCTGTCGAAGTAGAAAGTTCATTTTCTATTATGAAAAACATTCTCTCTGACAGACTACAATCAATGAATGTTGAGAACTTTAAAAAAACACCTTGTAGTTATGTGCAATCAAGACGGAGAAAATTGAAATGCTCTTTCCAATGTAGATTTTAACATGTTGCCAGAAATTATAGATAAAAGTAAGCGACTTACAAATGTGCCTTTTATCGGTTTATTTTGCCTTTTTTCCCCATTTTTAGTGCCTATTATCCACATTATAAATGCCTTTTTGCCTGCCTATTATAACGAAAATAAATGCCTGAACTTCCGGGCTCTAGTTATCGGTGTAAAACACCCCTATAAATTTGTTCAGTGCTTGTTTCTATTTAAATGTGAGAGACCCAAGAAAATTAAATGTGTCATTCCAACGTCTTAGTTTTTAATTCATATTTGGGCGGATAAGACCAGCGTAGCGCTCCTCTCGCTCTGAGTTAGATAGGCTAAAAGTCCCTATGATAAACCAGCAATCATTCCTAGGAAAGAATGCTGGTCTGCTGGGGACATCCTCCACGCATATGGTCATGGACAGCATAAAGCTGCACGGGGATCAGTACCTCCAGGTTGCATAGCCAGGTAAACTTGCAAATTCAGTCAAGCCCAAATAGGTGATTAGGTTACGTTCACCTATCTAACTGCAACGTAACCTGGAGGCACGTATCAGCGGACCATCTTAATACTAACCTTAAAAATTTAATTGGCTGGAGCAACTTAATATTTGTGTTCTGGATATATTTATTTAAAATTGCTTTATAGAATTTAGGAGGTGAAATGGTTACTCCATCTTATATAGAATATCAAATTGCAAATCTGTTAATATCAACCACTATTATTTATTTGATTGTCTGCCGCAATATAATCTTTATCTTTTAAGTATAATAAGTCAAAATTACTTTAATGATGTCCCCACTTGAAATGCTGACTTTATCTTATATAGAATATGTAATTGCAAATCTGTTAGTATCAACCACTATTACGCATTTAATTGGCCGGAATAACTTCATATTTATATTTTAGGATATAATAAGCCAAAATAACAAAATGAAGTTCTCACGTGATATGCTTACTCCATCTTATATAGAATATCAAATTACAAATCTGCTAATATCAATTACTATTATATACTTGATTGGCTGGAGCAAGTTAATCTTTATCTTTAAAGTATAATAAGTCAAAATTACCTTAATGAAATCCCCACGTGAAATGCTGACTCCATCTTATATAGAATATGTAATTGCAAATCTGTTAATATCAACCACTCTTAGATATTTTGTTGGGCGGAGGAAGTCAATATTCATGTTTTAGGCCATACTAAGTCAGAATTACTTCATTGAAGTCCACAAGAAATGCAAACTCCATTTAAAACAACGAATGAAGTTACAATTCAGTAATTATGCAATACGCTTAGATGTTTGATTGGCTGAAATATACTATAAATTTTATGTTTTAGGATATAATAAGTTAAGATTGCGTTGCTGAAGTCCCCAGGTGAAATTCTTTCTCCGTCTTAAATGGAGTATGTCGGTAACGCGTCTGACTACCATGCTAAAGGTCCCGGGTTCGATCCCCGGCCGGTTCAAATCCGGGAACTTTTCTAACGATGGAAGCGGCCCCGGCGCCTACCCAGCGTCGAATAACATGGGTACCTGGGGGAAACCCTGGGGGGTAAAGGCGGCCAGGGGCGTGATGCTGATCACATCAACCCACTCACGACCGGATCAAGAAAGTTTGGGGCGTTACCCCCACACCCCCTATACGCCTTCATGGCGTGGTGCTATGCACAGGGGAGCACTTTACCTTTACTTTTTTACAGTTTATTGAAAGTCAGTTAATATCAACCACTCTTAGATAGTTGGTTCGCTGGCACAATATAATCTTTATCTTTTTAGTATAATAAATCAAAATTACATTAATGAAGTCCCCAGGTGAAATTCTTACTCTGTCTTAAATATAGTTTGTAATTGCATATCTGTTAATATCAATCACAATTACATATTTGATTGGCTGAGCAAGTTAATATTTATAATTTAGGATATAATAAGTGAATACTATGTTCTTGAAGGGCACAGTTGAGATACTTACCCTATCGTAAATAGAATATGAAATTACAAACCAGATTGGCTGGATCAATTTGAAATTCATGTTCTAGGATATCATAAGTTAAGACTGCTTTAGACAAGTACCAAGTTGAAATGTGTACTCTACCTTAAATAGAATATAAAATTTCAAATCTGTAAACATATACTAAACTTAAAAATTTAATTTTCTGGAGAAACTTAATATTTGTGTTCTGGATATATCAAGTTAAAACTGCTTTATAGAATTTCGGAGGTGAAACTCTTACTCCATCTTATATAGAATATTAAATTGCAAATCTGTTAATATCTACCACTATCATTTATTTGATTGTCTGGCGCAATATAATATAATCTTTATCTTTTAAGTATAAAAAGTCAAAATTACTTTAATGAAGTCCCCACTTGAAATGCTGACTCCACCGTACATAGAATATGTAATTGCAAATCTGTTAATATTAATTACTCTTAGATATTTTTTCGCTTGCGCAATATAATCTTTATCTTTTAAGTATAATAAGTAAAAATTACTTTAATGAAGTCCCCACGTGAAATGCTGACTTCATCTTACATAGAATATGTAATTGCAAATATGTTAATATCAATCACTATTACATATTTGATTGGATGAGCTAGTTAATATTTATATTTTAGAATAAAATAAATGAATATTATTTTTAGATGTCCACAGTTGAGATACTTACCCTATCGTTAATAGAATCTGAAATTACAAATCTGCCTGGCTGGATCAAGTTAAAGTTAATTTAGGATATAATAAGTGAATACTATTTTTTTTAAGTCCAGAGTTGAGATACTTACCCTATCGTAAGTAGGATATGAAATTACAAACCTGACTGGCTGGATGAATTTGAAATTCATGTTCTAGGATATCATAAGTTAAGACTGCTTTATACAAGTACTAGGTGAAATGTGTACTCCTTCTTAAATATAATATAAAAATACCAATCTGTTGATATCAACCACTATTATTTATATGATTGGCTGGCGCAATATAATCTTTATCTTTTAAGTGTAATAAGTCAAGATTACTTTAATGTAGTCTCCACGTGAAATGCTGATTTTATCTTATAAATAATATGTAATTGCAAATCTGTTAATATCAACCACACTTAGATATTTGGTTGGCCGGAGCAAGTCAATATTTCTGTTTTAGGATATAATAAGACAGATTTACTTTATTGAAGTCCCCAAGTGAACTCCATTTAAAACATAGTGTGAAGCTACAATTCAGTAGGTATGCAACACCCTTAGATGTTTGATGAGCTGGAGTATATTATGAAATTCATGTTTTAGGATATAATAAGTTAAGACTGCGTTACTGAGGTCCCCAGGTGTAATTCTTACTCCGTCTTATATAGAATATGTAATAGCAAATCTGTTAATATCAATCACTCTTACATATTTGATTGGCCGAAATACCTTGATAAAATTTTATTTTAGGATATAATAAGTCAAAATTACTTTAATGAATTCCCCACGGAAATGCTTGCTCTATCTTAAATAGGATATATAATTGTAAATCTGTTAATATCAACTACTATTATATATTTGATTGACTGGAGCAAGTCACTCTTCATCTTTTGAGTATAATAAGTCCAAATTACTTTAATGAAGTCCCCACGTGATATGCAGACTCCATCTTATATAAAATATGTAATTTCAAATCTGTTAATATCAACCACTCTTAGATATTTGGTTCGCTGGCGCAATATAATCTTTATCTTTTAAGTATAATAAGTCAAAATTATTTTAATGAAGTTCCCACGTAAAATGCTGACTCCATCTTATATAGAATATATAATTACATATTTGATTGTATGAGCAAGTTAATATTTATATTTTTGAATATAATAAATGAATACTATTTATAGATATCCACAGATGAGATACTTACCCTATCGTTAATAGAATATGAAATTAGAATCCTGCCTGACTGGATCAAATTAAAATTCATTAGGATATCATAAGTTAGGACTGCTTTAGATAAGTACCCAGGTGAAATGTGTATTTAATCTTAAATAGAATATAAAATTACAACTCTGTGATCATGAACTAATCTTAAAAGATTAATTGGCTGGAACAACTTAATATTTATGGATATATAAAGTTAAAACTACTTGATAGAATTATATAGGTGAAATACTTACTCCATCTTATATAAAATATCAAATTTCAAATGTGTTAATATCAACCACTATTATATATTTGATTGGCTGGAGCAAGATAATCTTTATCATTTAAGTATAATAAATCAAAATTACTTTAATGAAGTTCCCACGTGAAATGCTGCCTCCATCTTATATAGAATATGTAATTGCTAATCTGTTAATATCAACCACTAATATATATTTTGTTTGGCGGAGAATGTCAATATTAATGTTTTAGGACCTAATAAGTGAGAATTACATGATTGAAGTCCACAGGTGAAATGCAAACTAAATTTAAAACAACGAATGAAGTTTTTCAGTAATTTCAGTAATTTATGCAAGACGCTTAGATGTTTGATTGGTTGGAGTATATTATAAATTTTATGTTTATGTATATATTAAGTTAAGACTGCGTTGCTGAATTCCACAGGTGAAATTCGTACTCCGTCTTAAATAGAGTATGTAATTGCGAATCTGTTAATATCAACCACTATTACATATTTGATTGGCTGAGATAGTTAATATTTATAATTTAGGATATAATAAGTGAATACTATTTTTTGAAGGGCACAGTTGAGATACTTACCCTATCATAAATAGAATATGAAATTACAAACCTGATTGGCTGGATCAATTTGAAATTCATGTTCTAGGATATCATAAGTTAAGACTGCTCTAGACAAGTAGCCAGGTGAAATGTGTACTCCATTTTAAATAGAATATAAAATTACAAATCTGTAAACATATACTAACCTTAAGAATTTAATTGGATGGAACAACTTAATATTTGTGTTCTGGATATATTAAGTTAAAACTGCTTGATAGAATCTCGGAGGTGAAATGGTTACTCTATCTTATATAGAATATCAAATTGCAAATCTGTTAATATCAAACACTATTATTAATTTGATTGGCTGGCGCAATATAATCTTAATCTTTTAAGTATATAAAGTCAAAATTACTTTAATGAAGTTCCCACGTAAAATGCTGACTCCATCATTTATAGAATATGTAATTGGAAATCTGTTAATATCAAACACTCATAGATATTTGGTTGGCTGGAGCATGTCAATATTTTTGTCTTAGGACATAATAAGTCAGAATTACTTTATTGAAGTCCACAGGAGAATTGCAAACTCCATTTAAAACAAAGATTGAAGTTACAATTTAGTAATTATGCAAGACTCTTAGATGTGTGATTAGCTGGAATATATCATAAAATTCATGTTTTAGGATATAATAAGTTAAGACAGCGTTATTGAAGTCCCCAAGTAAAATTCTTACTCCTTCTAAAATAGAATATGTAATTGCAAATCTGTTAATATCAACCACTCTTAGATATGTGGTTGACCTGAGCAAGTCTATATTTATGTTTTAGGATATAATTAGTCAGAATTACTGTATTGTAGTCCTCACGAGAAATACAAACTCCATTTAAGAAAAGGGTATGAAGTTTAAATTCAGTAAGTATGCAACACCCTTAGATGCATGATTGGCTGGAATTCTTACTCCACGTAAATAGAATATGGAATTGCAAATCTGTAAATATATCTACCACTACATCATATTTGTATGGCCGGAAAAAACTTTAAATTTACATTTTATAATGTAATAAGTCAAAATTATTTTAATGAAGTCCCCACATATAATGCTTAATCCATCTTATATAGAATATCAAAAAAAAATCTGTGAATATCAACTAATATTACATATTTGACTGGCTGGAGCAAGTTAATCTTTATCTTTAAAGTATAATAAGTCCAAATTACTTTAATGAAGTCCCCACGCGAAATGCTGACTCGATCTTTTATAGAATATGTAATTGCAAATCTGTTAATATCAATCACTAATAGATATTTCCGTTACCTTCATGTTGTTTACTCCTTGAGGAAGTTAAAGAGCTCCGCCTTCTGGAGTGTTATCAGGACCCTACCTAACTACTTGCGTATCGTTTTAAACTTTATTTGGCTCGATTGTTGTAATACTTGTGCCTTTTCTTTTCTTCGAAATGAAATACAAGAAAGAACAGGAACGTGTCAAAAAGCTATTAGAGTTATTGGACGTGGTTAGTAGTGCAGAAGAAAGTGACAGTGAGGAATTAGTGCTCCCACACTAATCATATCTGTTTTCTATATTTTTGTAGCCTTAAATTCTTGTTCATGTTTTACTATTTAATTAGTAATGATTAAATACAAATCCTCGTACATTTGTTTAATAAATATGCTACTTTTCAGTAACTATTATGTATTCTGTTTGGAAGGAAATGTAAAAAAAATATAATGAAATAAGGAACTGTCCCTATAAAATAGAAGGAGAAATTAAAGTTATAAAAATGTCGACTAAAAGTTTCAAATTTAGATATTTTCATTATTCGCAATCTTACAACAGTACAAATAATGTAAAATTACATATATTATAGTTATAATTGTTAGAAATATAACTGTAAATGTATTTTTTCTGTGGGGTGTCGTGAGCACCCCACTACCCACTTGTGTACAATTTGGCCGAATACCTACTTAAAGGTTAATATTTATGTTTTAGAATATAATAAGTTAAGACGGCTCTAATGAATTCCCCAGGTGAAATGCCTACGCCATCTTATATAGGATATGAAATTGAAAATCTGTTAATATCAACCACTAATACATAATTGATTGGCTGGAGCAAGTTAACATTTATTTTTTAGGATATTATAAGTCAAAAAAACTTTATTGATGTCCCCAGGTGAAATGATCAGTCCATCTCATATTGAATATGTAATTGCAATCCAGTTGATATCAACCATTCTTAGATATTTACTTAGCTGGAGCAAAATAGTACTTATGTCTTAGGATATAATAAGTCAAAATTACTTTATTGAAGTCCACAGGTGAAATGTTTAGTCCATCTTCAATGGAATATAAAATTACAATCAGAAAGCATATAACGGAATTAGATATTTGATTAAATGGAGCAAGTGAATATTTACGGTTTAGGATATAAAAATTAAGACTGCTTCATAGAAGTCCTTAGGTGAAAAGCTTACTCGATCCTAAATAGAATATGAAATTGAAAATCAGTAAATTCTACTAACCTTATATATTTGCTTTGCTGTATCCAGTTAATATTTATGTTCTAGGATATAATAATTTATAAATACTCTTTTGAAGGCCCCAGGTGAAACTCTTACTACATCTTAAAGACATTATGAAATTACAATTTAGTAAATATCCAACACTCTTAGATATTCAACTGACTGGAGCAAGTTAATGTTTACTTTTAAGGAGGTAATTTATAAAGGCTACTTTATTGAAGTCCCCAAGTGAAATGTTTATTCCATGTTATAAAAATATATATCAGAGAAAAGATAAGGGAATTAGATATTTGATTAAATGGAGCAAGTAAAAATTTACGGTTTAGGATTTAAAAGTAAAGACTGCTTTATTGAAGTCCCTAGTTGAAATGCTTACTGCATGCAGAATATAATATGAAATTGCAAATCAATAAATTCTACCAACCTTAGATATCTGTATTGCTGGATCTAGTTAATATTTATATTTTAGGATATAATAAGTTAAAAATACTTTATTGTTGTCCTCAGGGGAAAGTTTTACTACATTTAAAACAGATTATGACTTTACAATTTAGTGAAATTCAAACACCCTTTGATATTTGTTTAGCAGGATTAGGTTAATATTTATGTTTCAGGATATGATAAGTTAAAAAGACTTGACTCAAGTCCCTAGGTGAAATCCTTGGTAGATATTAAATAGGATATGAAAGTACACATCACTAAGTATCTACTAACATTAGAGGCTTATTTGGCTGGAGCTACTTAATATCTATGATTTACGATACATAAAGTTAAAACTGCTTTATTGAATTTACCAAGTGAAATCCCCACACTTTCTTGATCCGGTCGTGAGTGGTGGTGATGTGATCAGCATCACGCCCCCGACCGACTTTACCCCCCAGGGTTTCCCCAAGGTACCCATGTCATTCGACGCTGGGTGGGCACCGGGGCCGCTTCCAACGTTAGAAATGTTCCCGGAATCGAACCTGGGAAGTATAGCATGGTAGTCAGACGCGTTACCGACTAAGCCACCGCGGCCATCTCCATTTTATATAGAATATCAAATTGCAAAACTGTTAATATCAACCACTCTTAGATATTTGGTTGGCTGGAGCAAGTCAATATTTATGTTGTAGGATATAATAAGTCAAAATTACTTTATTGAATTCTCCAGCAGAAATGCTAACTCCATTTAAAATAGATTATGAAGTTACAATTCAGTAAGTATGCAACACCCTTTGATGTTTGATTGGCTGGAGTATGTTTTAAAATTTACGTTTTAGGATAAAATAAGTCAAAATTAATTTATTGATATCCCCAGGTGAATGCTTAATACATCTTAAATTGATCTTGAAATTACTAATCAGTAAATATCCAACACTCTCAGATATTTCATTGTCTGGAACATGTTAATGTATATTTGTAGAAAAATAATAAGTTAAAACTACTATATTGAAGTCCCCAGTTCGATCACCGGCCGGTTCAAATCCGGGAACTTTTCTAACGTTTGAAGCGGCCCAGGGGATCACCCAGCGTCGAATGAAATGGGTACCTGGGGGAAACCTGGGGGGGGGGGGGGGTAAAGGCGGTCAGGGGTATGATGATGATCACATCACACCAACCCACGACCGGATCAAGAAAGTGTGGGCCGTTACCCCCACACCACCTATACGCCTTCATATCTTGGTGCTAAGCACAGGGGAGCACTTTACCTTTTTCATTATTGAAGTCCCCAGGTGAAGTGCTTACTCCATCTTCAATGGAATATAAAATTCTAAATCACAAAATATATAAGTAAATTAGATATTTGATTAAACGGAGCAAGTAAATATCTACGGTATAGGATATAAAAGTTTAGACTGCTTTATTGAAGTCGCTAGGTGATATGCTTACTCCATCCTGAATAGAATATGAAATTGCAAATCAATAAATTCTAGCAACCTTACATATCTGCTTGGCTGGATCCAATTAATATTTATGTTTAAGACTATAAAAAGTAAAAAATACTTTATTGAAGACCCCAGGTAAAAGTCCTACTACATCTTAAATAGATTATGAAATTACAATTCAGAAAATATCCAACACTCTTAGATACTTGATTAACTAGAGTACGTCAATATTTATGTTTTAGGATATAATAAGTTAAAAACTTGAATCAAGTTCCGAGGTGAAATGCTTTGTAGATCTTAAATAGGATATGAAATTAAATATCACGAAATATCTAGTAACCTTAGAATTTTAATTGGCTGTAGCGATTTAATATTTATGTTTTAGGGTATTTAAAATTAAAATGGAATATAGAGTTAAAGATCAGTAAATATATATATATATTGAATATTTGATTCTCTCAGGAAGTTAATATTAATATTTTATGGTACAAGAAGTTCAAACCGCTTTATGGAAGTCCCCAGGTGAAATGCTTACAGCATCTTAAATGGAATATGAATTTACAATTCAGTAAATATCCAGCACCCTTATACAGGGTAATTGGTAATTCGACCTATTCCTAGAAAGGGGTAATAATAGAGCACATTTGCAACAAATTTGACCCTATGCACCGGGGGTCGGAAATCATTGGGTTTCGAGTTTTTGCAGTTTGTAGATTTTCGTGATATATTCCGACTTGCGACCAAAAAACTACTAATTGTGAAAAAAAACTACACCCTCGGCACTTAATCCACACGTTGCTAACAGCTGACGAACGAGTGACTACTGGGGAAAAAATTCATGCCCAAAATTCCCATACCCACAGAAAAAAACAGTCATTGGTGCACACGTCATGAAGAAATTTGTAAATTATCGTTTAAATCGAAGAGGACTACTCAAAAAATTGGTAACACACTTAGCGTAAAAATTACGGAAAAACTTCCTCGTTTCATAAGCTCTCCAAAAAGATACAAATGTTGTCAACTGGCACACGGGTTGGGGGGAAAATCTGAATAAAAAGCAGAGAAGGTGTGTTGTAGATCTCTTTGTAAAGTGCAAAGAAGTTGTCGGTTGTCAGAAATAGATGAACGAAAATGAGTTTAATAATAGTGTTATTTACCATTCTCATGATTCCAGGTTGTCAGAATTAACTGGTACAAAAACTACAAATCCTGTTCAAATTGCCTCCCCCGGTTACGTATGCAAGCACGCAGCCTGCGGCGTACTTCAGAAACAGTCACTCAGGTTGACACTCTGTCTCTTATGTATTGGGCGGCTGTCACAATTCTCTCTCTCAACTCTTCTTGGGAATCCACTGGTATCCTATAGACTAACTCTTTCATGTGACCCTAAATGCAAAAGTCGCACGGCACCAAATCCGGACTCCTCGCCGGCCAGGGTTTCCTGCCGCCTCGGCCAATCCATTGCATGCGATAATTATCTTCCAGCCACTGTCGTACACCCCGGAAATAGTGGGCTGGTCAGCCATCATGTTGGTAAATCATACCCCATCTTGTGGCGAGCGGCACATCCTCCAGCATCGTCGTCAATTCGTCCCTTAGGAAGTTTTCGTAGGTAATGCCGTTTAGGTTTTGTGGCAGAAAGAATTGCCCGATCACATGATTGTGGATGATTCCCATTCACATATTTAGTGAGAATTTTCTCTGGTGAGCATTTTCTTTAGATTTTCTTGAGTTATGACGCTTAGGGGCCCAAAAATGCGCATTATAATAATTCATAATACCATCGCAGTCGAATTTTAATTCGTCCGTCCACAGATTTCTTGTCAGGTGATGGGGGTTTTCAGTGTCGGTATGTAGTAAAAATCGACAAAAATCCATCCTTCTGACAGGATCTCCCTCCTCAATAGCATGCGACTTTTACATTTGGGGTCACATGAAAGAGTTAGTCTTCAGTACACCAGTGGATTCCCCAGAAGAGTTGAGAGAGAGAATTGTGACAGCCGCCCAATACATAAGAGACAGAGTGTCAACCTGAGTGACTGTTTCTGAAGTACGCCGCAGGCTGCGTGCTTGCATACGTAACCGAGGGAGGCAATTTGAACAGGATTTGTAGTTTTTGTACCAGTTAATTCTGACAACCTGGAATCATGAGAATGGTAAATAACACTATTATTCCACTCATTTTCGTTCATCTATTTCTGACAACCGACAACTTCTTTGCACTTTACAAAGAGATCTACAACACACCTTCTCTGCTTTTTATTCAGATTTTTCCCCCAATCCGTGTGCCAGTTGACAACATTTGTATCTTTTTGGAGAGCTTATGAAACGAGGAAGTCTTTCCGTAATTTTTACGCTAAGTGTGTTACCAATTTTTTGAGTAGTCCTCTTCGATTTAAACGATAATTTACAAATTTCTTCATGACGTGTGCACCAATGACTGTTTTTTTCTGTGGGTATGGGAATTTTGGGCATGAATTTTTTCCCCAGTAGTCACTCGTTCGTCAGCTGTTAGCAACGTGTGGGTTAAGTGCCGAGGGTGTAGTTTTTTTTCACAATTAGTAGTTTTTTGGTCGCAAGTCGGAATATGTCACGAAAATCTACAAACTGCAATAACTCGAAACCCATTGATTTCCGACCCCCGGTGCATAGGGTCAAATTTGTTGCAAATATGCTCTAGTATTACACCTTTCCAGGAATAGGTCGAATTTCCAATCACCCTGTATATTTGATTGGCTGAAGTATTAACATTTATGTTTAAAGATATAATAAGTTAAAACTGCATTACTGTAGTCCCCCGGTGAAGTTCTTACTCAATTTGTAATAGAATTAGAATTGCATATCTGTTAATAGCATTCACTATTACATATTTGATTGGCTGGAGTAAGTTCATATTTATTTTTAAGAACATAATAAGTTAAAGATAATTTATTGAAGTCCATTGGAAATGCTTAATCATTTTCAATGGAATTTAAAATTATAAAATGAAAATATATAACAGAATTCGATATTTGATTAAATGTAGCAAGTGAATATTTACTTTTTAGAATATAATAAGTGAAGACTACTTTATTGAAGTCCGCAGGTGAAATGCTTAATACACATTAAATAGATTATGGAATTACAAAGCAGTATATATCCAACACTCATAGGTATTTAATGGACTAGAGTATATTAATATTTATGTTTTTGTATATAGTACTGTTTGATTGAAGTTCCCAGGTAAGATACGTTCTCTATTTTAAATAGAACATAAGATTACAAATCAGTAAATTCTACAAACCATACATATTTGCTTGACTGGATCAAGTTAAAATTTATGTTTTATGATATCATAAGTTAGGACTGCTTTATACAAGTACCCAGGTGAATTGTTTACTCTACCTTAAATAGAATATATAATTACAAATCAAAAAATATATATTAAATTTAATGATTTAATTGGCTGTATGCAACTTAATATTTATGTCCAGTATTTGAAAGTTTAAACTCCTTTATTGAATTCCCCAGGTGAAGTGCTTACTCCATCTTATACTGGGTGATTTTTTTAACCTGAATCATTTGAATATCTTGAAAAAATCATCCTACAAAAAATGTTCCAAATAAAAAGTTGATAGTGTGGAGGGGGAAGTTTAGTGGTGCAACAAAAGAACACCCCTCCCCCTCTTGTAGGTGGGGCGGGGGGCAATTTTGAAATTTCAAATAGAAACCCCTATTTTGTTATTACAGATTCGGATGTTACGGAAAAAAATACATAAATTTTGTCTGAAACATTTTTTTCGATTCGTGATAGATGGCGCTATAATCGACAAATTTTCATTTCTTGAATGTTTACACTTTAAAACCAATGTATTTCATTCCGCAATTCATTTAAAGTCAAAAAATAAAACATTCTCGTGCATGAACTTTGTACTAATTCTTGACAAATCTTTTCAGATTTCATTAAGCTGGTAATTCGCCTATTTACAACATTTTAAAGTTAGATTCGATATTTGTTTAATTTTTTTATTGTTGTGTCAAAGATGCTTAACAAAGCTACAACAGAAAAAATGAAAAAATAAAACAATGTCAAGAAACAATTCCTTTTTAGACTTTTCTTGTTAAATCATTGTTTGTCTTTCATTGTTTTTTAGATCAGAAGAATGGTCCGAGCGATTAATTTGACTAAGCTGTTGATACTTTTTAATATCAATGGATGTATTAACTGTAGAAGAGAAAATTGAAATAGTTCTCGTGTATGGAGAATCTGGCAGGAATCTCTGTCAAGCTATCGTTGATTATGCTCAGCGTGTTTCAGACAGGGTGCGTTCTTTCGCTTCGTTTCAACGTACAGTCAATCAATTTACTACTGAAGGAAGTGTTAAACCTAAACAAAGCACCCTTCGAAGAACAGTTACTGGAGAAGAAAATGAAATTAATGTGTTAGCTGCTGTGGCCCATGATCCTCATGTCAGCTCATGAAAATTTGTCGATTATAGCGCCATCTATCACGAATCGAAAAAAATGTTTCAGACAAAACATGTATTTTTTCCCGTAAAATCCGAATCTGTAATAAAAAATAGGGGTTTCTATTTAAAATTTCAAAGTTGCCCCCCGCCCCACCTACAAGAGGGGGAGGGGGTGTTCTTTTGTTGCACCACTAAACTTCCCCCTCCAAACTATCAACTTTTTATTTGGAACATTTTTTTGTAGGATGATTTTTTTTCAAGATATTCAAATGATTCAGGTTAAAAAAATCACCCATTATAGAATATGAAATTGCAAATCTATTAATATCGACCACTATTACATATTTAATTGACTGGAGCAAGTTAATATTTATATTTTAGGATAGCTATATAAAGTCAAAATTACTTTATTGAAGTCCCAAAGTGAAAAGCTTAATACATCTTAAATAGATCATGAAAATACAAGTCAGTAAATATTAAACACTGTTTGATTTTCAACTGACTGGAGCAAGTTAATGTTTACTTTTAAGGAGGTAATTTATTCCATGTTATAAAAATATATATCAGAGAAAAGATAAGGGAATTAGATATTTGATTAAATGGAGCAAGTAAAAATTTACGGTTTAGGATTTGAAAGTAAATACTGCTATATTGAAGTCCCTAGTTGAAATGCTTACTGCATGCAGAATATAATATGAAATTGCAAATCAATAAATTCTACCAACCTTAGATATCTGTATTGCTGGATCTAGTTAATATTTATACGTATTTTAGGATATAATAAGTTAAAAATACTTTATTGTTGTCCTCAGGGGAAAGTTTTACTACATTTAAAACAGATTATGACTTTACAATTCAGTGGAATTCAATCACTCTTAGATACTTGATTAGCAGGATTAGGTTAATATTTATGTTTTAGGATATAATAAGTTAAAAAGACTTGACTCAAGTCCCTAGTTGAAATCCTTGGTAGATATTAAATAGGATATGAAAGTACACATCACATCTACTAACATTAGAGGCTTATTTAGCTGAAACTACTTAATATCTATGATTTACGATATATAAAGTTAAAACTGCTTTATTGAATTTACCAAGTGAAATCCCCACACTTTCTTGATCCGGTCGTGAGTGGTGGTGATGTGGTCAGCATCACGCCACCGACCGCCTTTACCCCCCAGGATTTCCCCAAGGTACCCATGTTACTCGACGCTGGGTGGGCGCCGGCGCCGCTTCCAACGTTAGAAAATTTCCCGGATTTGAATCGTCCGGGGATCGAACCCGGGACCTTTAGCATGGTAGTCAGTCGCGTTACCGACTTTTATTTTTTTTATTATTTCTTTTAACAAAATTTTATTTTATCAGCATATATACAAAATAGGTCTGTTTTCTTACATAAATTCTGTTAAAAGTATTGTATAGAATTTTTAACATAGTAAGTAATAAAGTAAGAGCCCTATTTTCTCTATCTGATACAAGATTTTTGGCGTAAACATGCATTTGTACCTGTAATATAAATATACATTTCTTCATATATTAAATACCTGTTTACACTTTCACAATACAAGTATACAATTATTGTTTTCTAAACAACACTAAGGTAGTTTCCAAAATACTCATAAATTTTTGGATATTGTAACATTTTCCATGTAGTTCTTTTTAAATACTGTGTGAACAAAATGCTATTGCTGTCATACTTTTTACAAAATACATAATATATTGTATTAGCTATTAACCAAATTTCGGCATTGTTTTTTCTTTTCTGGAAAGTATTTGAAATCTGGTCTTGTACACATCGACGGTTGAAAGTACTGGGGTGCTGTTCGACATATTTGTCCTAGATATGTCGATAGACATTTCCAAATTTCTTTTACTCCATTACATGTTACTATTCTATGTTCAGTGTTGTCTATCTCTCCACATATATGATGGCATTTATTAGTTGTTAGTCTCTTGATATTATGTAAGCGTTCATTAGTTGGTATAATATCATGTATTACATTGTACCAAACACTATACACTGCTGTATCCAGAAATTTCTTATTTACATTTTTCAAAATATTTTGACATCTGTTATTGTGAAAATGTTTTTTTCAATGCGGTGAGTCGGTATCTGCAACTGTTTGTGAAACATTGTATATAAGTATTGAGAGGGGCCTCCCCGATGGCGTAGTGGTTTGATTCCGCGACGAGGCGAGTTAGAGAGCAGACGTGTCTAGCGAGCGCTCCCCGAACATTCGTCAAGTAGAGTAGAATCAACACGCGGAATTTACTTTCTACAGACAGATGAATATATTTACAGCAGAGCGAGAAGCTCTGTAGCAGTGAAGTTAGGTGAACGTATGTAATTTCTCAGACATGCGGGTCAAAAGGTTAAACACTTTGCAATTTTCTTTTGCAAGGGTGCAGCAAAGGCCGACCACGCTTGCCATTCACGAATAGCTGAGAGATGTAGTGAAATTGCGCATTGTGGATGTTTTGAGTATTGAAGTAGACTACGTAAAACACCAAGTGTTTGTTAAAGTAAGCACCAAACAATTTTGCAAGGAAATAATAGCACGTAGCACGGGAACTTTCGTATTCTCAGACGATACGGGAGAATATGATATTCCAGTACACAGAGCAGACAAACATGTTACAATCGTTCGTATTCATCTAGTTCCCATGGAATTACCAGAAAGTGCCATAACAACTGAAATGTCTAAATACGAAATAGTACAAACAGTACGAGATGAAATGTATTCCACCTCCCTCCTCTATCCAGTCAGAACGGGCAGGAAGATAGTCCGTATCATTCTACAAAAACCTGTGCCATCTTATATTATGTTAAATGAAGAGCGTTATTGGACTACGTATGAAGGGCAACCCAAACTCTGTTTTAGATGTAATGCACAGGACCACTTACATCATGAATGCCAGCATAGGGTGGCAAGGTCGACACGTATTACAGGATACGCTGCAGCGGTGGTTAATACACTCCCCAGTTCTTCACACTCTCCTACGGAATCAACTGCTCAAGACCAGAATACCAGAACCATTTTACCAGTACCGGCATATCGACAGGCTACACCAGAGGACCACAAGGAACAACACGAGCAGATGGTAGTCACTGAAGACAACGAGCCCAAGGCAAGTACTACGATTCCCAAACCCCCACAGTTAAATCAGCAATAAGATAATGCAAGCGATGGTAACAAGGAAAGTGTGCACGAAAGTGCAAGTGAAAGTGTAAGTGGGAACGAATCTATAGTTCCAATTACTCTATTCGAATTCCCGAATGAAGACCCCCAAATCCCTACAAGTTCGATGTTCGCAGAAGCAGAATTTCCAGAACATACCCCCAAAAAAACCCGCTCACGATCCGCCAGGAAAGCGAGGAAAAATGCTACAGACCATATGACCTTACGTCCGAAGAAACCAAAAAAAGGATGACGTGGTAAGTACAGCAGTAGAAGTACAGCTTAAGACCAAGAGTGAAAACCCTATTCAACCGACCCCTTTTTTTAGGAAAAGAAGAAAAAAGTTTAGAACTAATAGGGGCAGGGACACATAAACCAAGTGATACAGTAATGCGTACAGTTCTTGTCTCGGGTAGTGACGAAGAGATATGAGTGAGTCTGCCCAGCGTCAAAAGTGGATAAATTGCAAAGCGTAAAGTACTAACAATTATTAATGCATTGCTTAAATCAGATCCTTACATCCATAATGTATATATTCACATTAGCAACGATTAACCTTAACAAATTACAAAGTCAGAATAAACTAATGGCGTTAAATGATTTTTTGACACAGTCGGATATTGATATAGCCTTCCTACAAGAGGTAGGCATTGACAATTTTTCATCCTTGGCAAGGTACAATGTTCATAATAATTTCACTGCCACATATCAAGCGTATCGTACCCAAGGTATTGCGTAAGAAGTATAAAGTCTTAGCATAGCAGGTAGCAGAGATAGGAATGCTGAATAAGTAATCAGACAAAGGTCGGGCGATTGACTTGGAAGGTGTATGTGGCATGAGTGTTGGAATTGTCAGGAGGTGTGATCAGTTGGCGAGAATACGAGAGAGAGTAAGGTCTGCGGATTGTGTGAGAGGAGCAAAGTGGAGAACGATTATTGGACGATGGTGTGTGATTGAATCGATGTCTGACGGGGAGGTCTGGTGCTTCTAGGTTCTGAACCCTTCTTGCAGTTGCGTTACGTGGTGGACGTGCTTTGGGCTTCTCATCCATTTTTTTGCAAATGCGATGAGAAAAAACACTGCAGTACGTGATATACTGCGATTTTCATCTATTGCATCCCGAAATATGATGAAAATAATACAGGCTTCTATCTTTTCAAATTACGTACGTGCGATATGGCGCCGGAATTTTCACTTGTTAACGCTTCACGCTGTGTTAATTATCAACTATTACCAAATATCAAGAAAAGAACGCAAAAGGTAGACCTATCAATATGCTACGCGGTAAGGCGCAAATATATAAGGGTAGAGCATCAAATAGATTATTCGGCGATTGGTTTGTGGAAAAAGGAGAATTAACATTAGGATGTTGCATAAAGGTTGGTACTGTCGTCACTGTTACGCGATTGTTGAACCTAACTTATCAAATTTCCGGGAGAGTAAACAATTGCTAATAATGTTCTGTCAAAGCCACGGGGGATGAGAAATGTAAATGAGCAACTTTGTGCTAATTTTAAGCTAATCAAGCATTTTTCCTGCGCATAAGCAAATCATAGAATCATGGCGCAATCTAGGTTTATCCACCCCGACATTCTCGAAACTATCCAGTTTCAAGGTAATATTCACGAGGATGTATTAAAATTCATTGACAAATTTGAAAGTTTAGCTATTCTTAATGAGTGGAATGACTTAAAGAAAAGGCAAATGCTACCTGCATTTTTGGGTGATTCAGCATTGGAATGGTTCAATAGTTGGAGTCGAACTCAGGAAGCACAGGATATAGATTTTGTAACTTTAAAAACTAAAATTGTGGAAGAATTTACGGAACCGGGGGATACTTTTCAATTAGAAGAACAAATCAGATTACGCTTCCATCAGGAAAATGAACCTGTTTCAAAATATGTGAGAGAAAAACAGTTATTGTTATTAAAATTAGATCCTGCCATGGACACTAATGAGCAAATTAAGCAAATAAGCGGGGGTTTACAACCTAACTTTATGAAAGAAGTTTATAACAGGGAATATGATTCAGTGCATGAAATGTTACGAGACCTGAAAAATGTTGAACAATTCAAATATCTTGTGCAAAAACGTAAAATTCTAGAAATTGAATGTGAGACAATGAAAGCTCTGTCGTGTTCTGAATCGAGTCGAGCATACATGCCGACTCAGCAAGCTATCCCGTTGCAGCGCACGGTCAATGGCCATGTTGACATAACATATTCTCAGGCTAATCGGGAGATCGAGGAAAGATTAAATGCACTGCAAACAAGACCTTGATCAATTACAGTCGAACACGGGACTCCAGTCTCATGAGTCAGATTTAGTTTTGCAATTTCATAATCTTGAGGCTAAAGTAAATGCACTTGCAGAACATCGGAAAAACATTCAATTACTGAATCATCATTCTGAAATACAGTTAGAGAAAATGTTCCTAGAGATAGAAACAATAGGAGAACCTATTATCATAATAGTAATCATAGAGCTCAGAATAGAAATACTTGGCATAACAACCACAATAATAATCTCGACACACAGTCGCAACGTTCGCATAGGAGGTGATGGCGCAATGGCGGTAACCCTCGATTTCAGCGTTCGCACTTTTCATCTTCATCGCCGCGAACATTTTTGGAGCAACAACAGGGGCGCGAAGATCCAAATAACCATACTAATCAGGTTGTAAATACAAATCACTCAACTTTTCGTAAGAAAAGAAGCAATTTCAAACAAGCAAGACTTGCACATGACGGGGACCTAGGTGCAGGGCCTTCGGGAAAAACTCTAACGGTCTCTACTTTTCCTTCTGAAGATCTGATTTACATCAATGTGAAAGTAGATGGGGAAATTCGACAGTTGATCCTGGATAGTGGAAGTCAAATTTCGGTAACGGGAGATAAGAACATACCAGTCAATGCCAAGCGATTTAATATAAATACTGCGATTAGAGGGGTCACTAATAGTCAACTGACGGTTAAGGAAATTGTGTTACTACCATTTTCTATACATAACCAAACATTTGTTCATACATTTAGAATCGTTAAGGATTTTAATCAAGTTATTATATAAGGAAATTATTTCTTGAAGGGACAAAAGGCTAAGTTAGATTTTGAGGAAAATAAGCTTACATTGCATAGATTTGGCACACCTCCTAGAAATCAAATTAAAAATGAGAATAAGAAAGCTTTGGACGTGTCAATCAAAGTTTCCCATTTGGTTACAGCATGTTTTGCAACCAGAATTTGTAGCTGCTAAAAAGATAAAAGTGAAACCCAGGACACATTTGTGCATTCCATTGAAATTGGCTAATTCATATGACAAAGATAGGACACTCTTGGAACTGGACCTACAGTTTCAAGAGAAAACGGGATTGATGATTGCCAGATCAATTATTAATCCCGATTCGAATCTTATTTGGATCACAAATCCTTTAAATTATAATGTTACAATTACGAAAGGCACTATTATCGGGAAAGCTGAAACATGGGATAGGCCAATCATGAGTAAAATGATGATGAGAATAAGGATGAAATTGGTGAACAGGCACAGGTTTTCGCGACGGAAGAGTCAGGGAACGTCAGTGACCCTAGTCGGTTTGATGTGAATCCGAATTTAGAACCCCAGCAAAAGGAGCAACTTCTGGCTGTTTTAATGAAATATCCACATGTTTTTGCGTGGTCAAAGGATGATATAGGTAGAGCCACGAATTATAAACATAGAATTCAACTAAAAGATGACACAGAATTTCACTTAAAATCCTACCCGATTCCAGTTCACCTTCGTGATGAAATTAAAGATCAGATTGAGACTTTATTAAAGCAATGTGTTATTTCTCCTACACAATCACCCTTGAACTATCCAGTTATCCTTGTAAAGAAGGCAAAGGGGGGGGGGGGGTTATAGATTATGCCAGGATTATCGCAGATTGAATGTTTGTCTGTATTTGACGCTCTGGGTGTGAATAACATCAATGGAATATTATACAATATGGGGTGGGCAAGAAATATTACTGTACGGCAGACTTGAAGAGCGGATTCTTTAATATTCCTATCACCGAGGACAGTAAGAAATATACAGCATTTACAATACCAGGAATGTCACAGTATCAAACGAACGTCGTGCCACAGGGCCACGTCAGTTCACCAAGTGCAATGATCGTTGCATTCACTTAGCGTGCTCAAATATAAATCCCAATCACTTTGCCCATTATGTGGATGATTTATTTTGGTTTGGAAATACCTTTGAAGAAATGTTCGTAACTATGGAGAAAATGTTACAATGTTTACAGGCCGCGGGATTGAAACTTGCAATAGAAAATGTCACTTCGGCTACACTGAGATCATTGCTTTAGGACATAAAATTTCGAAATTTGGCTATCGGATCAACGACAAAATCATTGATTCTATCAAGAAATATAAGACACCGACAACTGTGAAACAAGTTCGCACATTTCTTGGATTAACATCTTATGTCAGTAAGTTTTTAAAATCATATTCCGAGATGGCACTTCCCTTGCAGAAAAAGAAGAAATTCGTCTGGAATGAAGAACAGCAAACGGCATTTGAGAAGTTGAAAGAAGCTTTACTTACAGCTCCTGTATTGATGGCATATGATCCATCCAAAGAAGTAAGGGTATATACGGATGCAAGCAGTAAGGCTATTGGCGCGGTGATTTTACAACCGAATGCGAATGGTGATTTTCAGCCTATTTCCTATTGCAGTAGAGTGTTAAAAGACCATGAAACTCGACTTTCAACCATAGAGCAAGAATTGTTGGCAATCATATATGAATTTAAGTCATTCAGATTCGTTTTACTGGGCCGACATTTCGAATTATTTATAGACAACCAAGGAATCACATTCATTCGGTCCTCAACGCAACTTTCAAACAAATTATTTAGATGGTACACGTTGATGGCCGAGTTCGATTTTACGCCAATTCACTCTAAAACTATACAAAATATGGCGGATGCTATAAGCAGAGATACGGAACATGATCCACAGGATGAAGACGAGGAACTTCCAGAGCCACGTACATTGTTATTGTTAGATGAGACTATTGATGTTGCTATACTCCAACGAGAGGATTCTTTTTTTTAAAATATCATTAATATTTTGGAAGGAAAAGAAGACGAGGAGGGCAACAACCCACCCAACCCGTCCCTGCAGAAGCAAGCTTGCTATTATGTTATGGAAAATGGACTTCTTTATAGACAACATAAACTGGGAGCTACGACTAAAAAATTATTATGCATACCGAAGTCACTTCGCAACACTGTTATTGAGACATTGCATAGCTTACCAGCTGAAGGAGCGCATTATGGCTTCACTAAAACATACAAGAATGCACTGGACAGGATTTACTTTCCATTTATGAATAACAATATTCAGAAAATGGTCAAGGAGTGTGTAATTTGTCAGCAGAATAAGCGCATAAAAGGAGCGCCATATGGAGAACTTTAAACGTTCAACTCACAGAAACAATTCGATAGAATCGCTTTAGATTTTAGCGGACCGTATCCACCAAGTGGTTTGCTCCGTCTTAAATATATACTAAGTGCAATCGATCATGGTACTCGATTTTTAATTGCTCAATCAGTAGCAGATTCTTCAAGTGAGACAGCAACTAATTTCCTTTTTTAAAATGTAATTTTACGCTACGGTGTACTTCTCATGTAGATACGGATAGAGGTACTGTGAGAGAAATGTGGAATCCATCTGAAATTCGCTCGAGCAGCTAATCACAATTTAATTGGATTATTGGAACGATCACATGCTATTTTACAGGGACTTATGAGAAACTTCGTGAACTCAAAACACACAGACTGGCTTTTATACTTGCAATCGGCAGTGTGGTCGTACAATGTTAATTACCAGGAGAATTTGAAGAACAGTCCATTTTTTCTTCTTCATGGATTTACGCCTAGATTAGTCTGGGAGAGCGGACTACATTTAACGCCCAGTGTGAATGTAAACAACGAGATGAGATTCAAGATTCTCGAAAAAGCACGAGCAGCAGCTTATGAGAGTCTACAGAAACGCAACCGATAAGCAAAAAAGTACTACGATAAACGTCACCAGTCCATTGAATTTACGCCAGGAGAATTGGTTCTAGTATTCGTTGGCAGTCATCGTGTACACACCGCTAAATGCTTTTCGGGAGTAGATAAACGACCTTGTAAAATTATAGCAAAGGAAAATCCCAATGTTTACAAAGTGGAATATAAGACAAAACGGGGACAGACAGTCGTGGACTCAATTTCGGTTCAGAGATTGAAGAAGTACTATGCTTCGGAACACGGTAGCGGCGATGAGAATGTAAATGGTGATGATGAGAATGAAGAACAGGAACAGTCAGGAGTGAATGAGTGAGAACATACCTTTTACCCTGTATGTAACTTCCTTTTCAGTACTCTGATGCACTAAATAAATTTTACATCTTGCAAATATTTTTTTTAAACGAACAAACACTAAAATTATGTGAAATATTATTATTTAGCCCTTAATAATTGCACGGCAGTGTAAAACTAGTTATTACCACACTAAAATCATTAGTTATAACTCGTAGACATCGAGGTTTCATATAATGAACAACAAGTACAGTAACGCGCAAAAATAATAATTAATATTTTTGTATTCACTGATAGTGAACAAAGGGAATGGTGATGAACATAAATTGCGCGCAAGGAATTTTCCTCAGGTTTCTGTAGGCCTGCAGAGAACTGATGGAAATAATCTTTTGTGAACTACAAAATATAAATAGTGTAAGTCAATAATAGACTTTAGTATTTTTATGAATAAAATGTGTTAAACACATTCGGTATGGAAAATGAGAATTAAAATTCTCTATGATTTAGCGTGGTTAGTCAAAATAGGGTTTAAACAAGTACACATTTTAATATTTCAATTGTTAAATTTAAGTAATAATTACATTTATAATTTTAATAACTAAATAAATGACAGAAATATGAGATTATCAGTTTTATAAGGTTTAAACAACGTTAAAATATAGAGAACAGTTATAATAAGAGCTGACTAGGCATACAGCCAGTAAATTATTCCATTAAACGAGTTACAGATCAATAATGACTAAAATAAGTATTGCGATAATAAGAATTATAATATAGATAAAAATAATAACGAAGAGAATAGTGAACATATTGAGTTCTTTGATATTTATAAAGCTTAAATAAAATGTATCACATGGAAATAATATAAATATTAAGATTACTTTTATAATTATACGCATTCTATATTAAGAGTTAATTATTTTGTATATCTTTCTTACATAACTTTATATAAAAGCTAGATTTGAAATCTAATATGAAGATTAATCAGTCAATTAAGAGCATAGGAGAAATAAGTAGTATTTTACACATGCAGCTACGATCATGAGTTATCAGCAACCACTTGTCAGATTTTATTAACAATTTAACGACACAGTCATGAGATGAATTACGACAGTTTTGAAGAAGTAAAGTATCTTTCATTAAACATGTAGACATTACATTGATCCATCTAATTTAGGATACTTCATTCCAAATACGACTCAATTAGTTTATTGAATGTTATAATCAAGTTACTTAGAGTACTTCCTATTTTTTTTCTTCCACATGGTAGAAATTTCCCATCTTGTAAAATTCCCACTTAAAATTTCCCTCACATGTATTTCATACTTCTCGAAGCGATATCCAAAGTCAATTTCAAATGCCTTCATGGTGAAATGTCTTTCGTCAGCAAAAGGATAAAGTTCACCTCAGATCCACCGGAAAATTTTCCTTCCTCTTGAAATAACTGACAGAACAACTGAAGAAATATACAAGTCAGACATTCTATTCGTTCCTTGCGGCGACGATATCTCCCTATATCGGCAGGGGCAAAATTCTCTTTTGACATGAAGTAACCAACACGTTGCAAATTAAACAGCAGATATCTCACATTCCACATTAGCCGGGGAACTGAATAAACTGCCAACAGAGCATTCTTTCAACTCAGGCTATCGGCTTCAAAGATACAAAAGAACATGCAACTTTATGTCCGTTCAGAATGATATTTCTTCATCCGGCAACATTTGATATATAAGTTGCAATTACGTTTTCATTTTTATGTCATTTAATGTTAGGTGAATATATATATAGTTAAACACTACCAATTGTCAACTTTCATTTTTTTTCTCTCCATATTTTTTATTATATACACAATTGTATATTATTTTCGTTGAATATTCTTATGCTGATTGAAACATCATTAAGGGGGAAAGAGTCTATAATGGACAACGAGATTTCGGATTCTTAGAATATTATCTGATGTATTTCAATTTATGTGGACAATATTAGCAAGTGCAAAGGAAATTTTACAATTAATCTTTATTAATGACGATATTTTATTAATAATATACAAACAGGAGGACGATTGATCAACACATTATTTTTTAGTAATATTTAAAGTATTTCATTAAATTCAATTGTTATTTATAAATATTTTCAGTCAATTTAAGTATTCATATATTTTCAGAAACCAATTATGATTTAAATTTTGCAGTAGTATACAGTATACACTCATAAAATCTTCAAGAGTATTACAGCATTACATTCCATTCATATGTAAAGTTCAATTTGCTTCTAGTAATTATTTGTAGTTATATTTATTATTTTCCCTTCTCAAGATTATAATTATATTTGGTGTGTAAAGGATGGCATTAATTAGAATTTGGGTAATTTATAGTAAGAGTAAATGTTATGACTGAATCGGTACTCCTTATCAAATTCCATTTTATAAAATGAAACAACCTTCAACTACAAAATTTTTCATACTTGTAATATTTACAAGTACTACTTTCTTAAAATAAGGGTGACTTAGAGGCGCCCTTGTCTCAACAAAACCTCTACACATACCGACATATTAAGTTCTCTCACAAACAACATTACACTAACGATCAGGAGGAAATGCCTGTTCGGTATATGATGCAAATTTCCTTTCCAAAACCTACCTGAATTGCCTCACAGATAATTCAAATTTTAACGGTGAAATGAACATTTTAACAATATTATGAAACCATGTTAAAAGTCCTCAGTTCAGCTGTATTCACAGATGTCAACATCCAGAGATGGTCACCAGCAAAACCTTGGAGAAATAACTAACAAACGAAGGTCACACCTGAAGGACGCAGAGAAATTATTTTGATCTACGAACTTTCTTAAGAATTTCTCAAGATTTTTATTTCTGAGATTTTTCTTTTAATTTTTTGACACGTGGGAACATGAACTACAATTGGACCTTTCATCAGTTTTAATTACGCAGTTCAGCGAAATCACCAAATCGTTTAACACGGATCTCCTTCATTCTATTCTAATTAACTCCTACTAAAGTCAAGTAGTAGTGAGACCTGATATTCAACGCTGACAATGCATACATCGATTTGAAGGAATAGTTACATACAACTAAATACTTCACATTCACAATTCAACGATATGCAGTTCTCTACTGTACGTTTATCATCAATGAAAATATTTGTAGCTGCAAAGTTAATGCATCAAAGTGAAAAAAAAAATCACGGCCACATGGAACTAATATATACATATATACGTGGTTTGGTTCAAGAAGAAACTTCATTGCTATACGCAGAGACTATTAAGGGCCGTATTCATAGTTAAATCTCAAGACACTGTGTAAGAGATTCTTAGCCAAGACGATTTTGGGAAAGTAATCTCGTCTTGAGACAGTGTCGTTTCATAGTAGTATCTTGAGAAACTCCTGGCTAAGAGCCTCTCTTCCCAAGGAAAGAAACTTTCTCTTCGCCAAGACGACTATCCTGAGATGCGATTGCCTGAAGTGATACCAACTTAAAAGAACTGCAAGAGAAATTGTCAAAAGAAACAACAAAACACATTTTGAAATTCATTAATAAATTAGGTGAAGTTATGAACAGAGTCGTAAAAGTACATTTTTTTCGATAAGTGATGATTTTGTTACAGAAGATGAATTACTTTCCTGGCTTTGTATGTTTTTCTTGGGTTAGCGATAGGGTTGTATGTTGGTAGTAAAACAAAAGAAAATCACGCAGCGGTGTGCAGTTAAGACGCAAATTCACAGCACTGTAGGTCCATGTTTTGTTGTTCATATACGTTGACGAAAGAGAAACAACAACAACAAGAGAATTACCTACTCACGGATCAAAACTTATAGATACTCGAGTTTGGACTCAAATTAAAAATTAACCAGGAATTAGTCTACATAGAAACGAGTTACATCAAAACTCAGCGTACTCAATTCTGCGTTAATCTATGCTAAGCAATTTTTTTTTGTCTTGAGAAAAATGTGTCCCCCTTTTTTTTTGCATACGATCGCTCTCTTTGAAATTCTATAAAAAAGAAATGGGTGGTCCGATTCTAATGAAATTATATTACGGTGCAACCAGAAAGATTTTCAACAATTCTTAATTTTCAGATTTTTAAAATTTGTCAAAAAAAACTATTCTTAACGATTTTTACGAAACTACTTCTCTTATAATATTGCAGTCCTACAAATACAATTTTGGTCTTGCTTTGAAGGTCTTTGCATCTGTTTTTCAAATCCATTATCATTGTCAATTCACGTTGCAAAACAGATTTTTAATCAACGGAGTACAGGGTGTCTGTAAATATAACAAATCCAAAATTCTTGACCTTTCTTCCCTTTTTCTTAACCTTATTTAATCGTTCACTACTTAGGCATAGTTGCAAATTTAGATATTTTTATTCAATGAAAAACCCTTACCAGAAGGCCAGTGAAGATGAAAACTGAAGCTGTGCTTGACTTGCTTTAATTATTAATGCATGTAAAAACTAATGCTCCAGATTTTATCTTAGATGGGGAATGGCCACGTCACGTTATGTAATATTTTTACAAAACTTCATGCATACAAGAATGTAATTCTTAAGAACCAAAGTAAACAAATTTTAAACACAACTCAATTTAAATTTCCAAATCCCAGGACAGGTATATAACAATTTAACTCGCTACACTGTAAAAAAATAGCAAACATTCTTGACCACAAGCATGATTTCTTGACTTTCTTGACTGGTAGACAGCCTGGAGTATGTACATGGAACGTGTCCAACACTGTTAGCACTAAGAGCCTGCAGTTTCTATGGTTCAACGGGCATCGCTGCATTGAGATGTGCGAGAACCATTTCAATTCAACTTTTTTTGGGACACAAATTTGATACATTATATATTAGAAAAATCAATTCATTTGTGAATATATATCCATAAGCATAAGATAAAAAAAGTTTTAGTTGAGCAAAATGGGCATTTACAGCTGCACGTATGCATTTGAGGAATCTTATGAACTTGAAGCTTACCAACCTTACCACTCTTTCACTGTAGCATCAGTCTGTTTGAACATAATTTCCTTACATCAGTCTAATACTGGGATGCTTCTCCATTTTCTACCCAAGAATCAAATTGCAACAAACGAGAAAGGGCTATCTAGTCCATTGAACATAATTTCCTTACATCAGTCTAATACTGGGATGCTTCTCCATTTTCTACCCAAGTATCAAATTGCAACAAACGAGAAAGGGCTATCTAGTCCAAACTTACCTGCACATTGTCATGTTTTTTTCTTTTCAAAAAAACAAAGAACAGATGTTGTTCACTTTGTTAATATTTACAATTTTTTCCTGAAATCTACTTGATGTCCTCTTTCCACATATATAAAATATAAGAAATCATGAACGAAACTAAAAACTTCTTCTATGGATTCGAAATCCGAAGCGGAATACTCATAATGAATTTCCACAATGTGCACATAAATTGTTCACTCCTATTCTCAAGTGTGGGGCGTTACCCCTGCACCCCCTATACGCCTTCATGGCGTGGTGCTAAGCACAGGGGAACACTTTACCTTTTTTTTACCTATTCTCAAGAGTATAAGCGAAATGCAATGACATAATTCGACACAAGTTCAAGTAAAATTCATCAACGAAGAAAGCGTAACATCTAGAAGTTGGAATTTGAAATGGGTGGTTACAATACACGTGAACAAGAGATGCGGAGTGATTATAGCCTGGCATTTATGCACAATATGAGTGTATAGCAAAGGACATCAAATATTCAAAATATGTTAAGGGCTAAACATTTAACAGAAGACAAAAGAAATCTACTGACTATCTGAGATGTATGAAAGTTTAATGCAAAAGTGTGTAACAATACACTGGGTGTGTTTTTTATTCCATCATAAAACAGAAGGTACAAGATTATGGGATTCTCACATAAATGTGAGATGCACAAACATTACCAAACTAATTTATCCCACTGCCTAATCACAGCCTCTCTACCTTGCTCATTTATGCTGTACCATAGGCTATAGAAACAAAGTAAGAGTCCATGGTCACAATAAAATGTTCCAGAGAGCTATGATCAATTGAAGGGCTTAGGTGGAAAACATGGCGACATTTTGGTATTTTTGAGTTACAAAGTAAAATGTGCCATCCTTCAATTTTAGAGTGAAATTGTCATGTCATACAATTTGCATTGGACTCGGTGAAGCCTTCTAAAATTGGTAAACACAACACAAAAACAATTTATCTACAGTATAGCTTCTAATATTTTTTTCATAATGAACTCAGAAATGACTAAGGTGTCATTTATCATGTTTTATACACCGAGCCCTTCAATTGCTTTCTATGAACATTTCTCTTGCATAAGTTACTCATTATTTTTCAAATCGTATAAAAAGTATATTTTTTTACCCAGTTAATTAGATTAACATTAGCTTGATGGTACACTATCATAAGGCTTTTTCCCATTAATGAATGATATCTAGAGAATTTGATGCACTTACTTACCTGAGTAACTCTAAACTGTACCAGGCTATACTGAATAGTTGAAAGCATACCATTCCTGTTGAAAATAATTTTTGGCGTGATACTACAGATTTTTATGTTACTTTTTTATCGATTGTCTGTGCATGTGTGCACATGGTGCATACATACTCCCTCCCATGGATTCCAAGAATACCCACATGTTACAAATTCATAAAATTGATTGATTGATTGAGTTTACTTTACATCGCGTTTTGTGCCTCTTGGCTAATTTGTGAAGATGGGAATGACTGATGAAATTGATGAATGGACATTCACAAACAACCAAGCCTGAGCGGGATTCGAACCCGGGACCCTTGGCGTCACAGCGCAATGTGCTAACCACTCGGCTACAGGGTCCGGCACAAATTCATAAAAGAACCAAAAAAATTAAGATAGTTAATTTTCCTAGACGTATGGACATCACTGAGAAGTTAATTTTCCTAGATGCACGGACATCACTGAGAAACATTAAACTGTGTAATAAATAAAAATCAAAACTAATTTACAGGTAAAGCACTAATTTATTTTGAGAATAATCTCGTTCACTGGTCTTACATAAAGGAAGGTCACTTTTCATTATTTTCTTTGACTCTAAAAAAAGGGGAAAGAACATAATCAAGTTAAATGAAATATGTTGTCCACATATACAAAATACACATGTTTTTGGTGACATTACAACCATGTAGTAAAATGCATGGTTTTAAGAAAAATACAGTTTTGCAGGATAACAATTTGATATTCTTAGTATCAATCAATAGTATCAATGCACACAGCACTTGGATGAATCGGAATTTAATGTCATGGAAAATGCTAAAACAGCGTTCACAATAAACATCACAAACCAAGAGATACCCAGGTGGCATGTCATAAAACTAGGATTCCTACCACTATAATTCACTGTCACACACACATGCTTACGCAGAAAATTGTGTGCGAGAGAAAAAGAGAAATATTGAAAACTGAGTGAATAGTCTTTGATCAAAGTACAAAGGATAAGCTGACCACATTGTTATATTCATATGAACAGTCTATTCACAAGAAGCTCCTTTGCAGCTCACCATTGTTACGATGCACGCGTGTAGGCTCTATTTCTACAGATATGTTATCTGAGGTTCCTTGAAAATTTCAACATTGTCACTGTATATGATACCAATATTGTGGAAAACTGCACATGCGACAACAATGTCTTGAACTGTTTCCAAGTCTTCTGGACAAACGTGGAAAACGTCGCTTCCATATCCCAAAGGTACTCTCCACAACATTCCTCTGCTGAGCATGGGCATAGCTGTACCTCTTTCAGGATCAGTTGGTGTGTCTTGGAATGGACTGTAGAGGTATGGTCGAGCTGAGCTGAATATCCCTTGCCATGAAGAAGTGCATCTTGTCCTTTGGAATATCGAATTATCATAAATACTTCCTGCCCGTCTAGCCACAAAGTCAAGAACTCCTTTTTGGGACCTGCCACTACCTGAAAAAAATAATAACAAAATATTCTTAAGACTGATCTCACAATTTAAAATAAGAACATGGAAAGTTGTAAAGAAAATTCATTCCACATAAATTAATGCCTAACCACAAATTAACCCAATACACATATCTGATTATTAAAATGTCCATATTCATGCATTTTGAAATGCAGAAAATATTCATTTCTGAAGTTAATAACCCCAATACACATACCTGATTGCTGAAATGTTTATATCTCATGCATTTTGAAATGCAGAAAATATTCATTTCTGAAGTTCATAACATGAAAATAACTGTGTTTGTAAAAGTTTTTCAGTATTATTCAAATTTAAACAATTGCTACATACTTAAAAAATATACAATTAGTTAATATTACTATAGCACCTATCCTTACCTGCCTAAACTACTCTCATAAGTACACACGAGCAGGATGTTAAATTGTTCTTATCTGAAAACCTGTTCAGTGTTTGCTTATAGGCACATGTAGAATATGATTTATGTAAATGCATATGTGTATTATGAGAATATCGAAATTACAAAATCAGAGTTTGGACCTGTATTAAAATATGTCAAATTAAAATTATCTGAAGGGATACAGTCTCTTCTGTGTACACCTTTGGAATGGAAAATAGAAGAGAATATTCATGATTTCACAATTATGCTTGTTTAAATATGTTTATGTTAAATCATATATTTTTGTGTAATCATATATACTGTAGTAATGAAATGAAATCAGTGACTACCTTCATTCACCAGGTGATGAACCAAGCTTTGGGGCTATTTTCACCAGGTCTCGTGATTTGTCACTGTGGAAATTTATTTTATGACACAAATATTTTCTTGCATTCTATCTTTTGCACTGCATGATAGGGAGGGCAGTTAGGTATTCCATGTGTGTGTCTAAAAATAATCAGAAACTTCTATAGTGCACAGGTTAGGTAGTTTGATTAACTGTTATTGTCTTGTTTATTTTCCCAAGTTAGTGTGAGTAATTTGACATACATACATTGAAAATGTGTGAATGACATATCTGGTCTCACCACATTGTGCCCGTAGTTGCACCCAAAATAGAAATACTAGGTATCCTTAACATTCTGTACTCCCTCAAGAAAGTAAATGCCTTTCATGGTTTATAAATATTATGTAAAATGTAAATGTTTTTACTATGTTTAGCTAGCACAGATGTGTCTGTGAAATAAAGTACTTCTGTTACCTTCCTGTGAAACAGCCTGAGGGCTTCGTCCAAGTGAATATTGCATCCAGCACGACATTCCACAACAGCAGCTGAAATTTTTCGTCGTTAAGTTAGGAGTGTTAGATTTGGAGTTGATGTGTTCTTTCGCTATTTTTGTGTGCACATAAACGGTTTTTTACTAATAAAAGGCAGCGAAAGTAACCGTAGATGGAAGGTTTTAACTTACGCCGGTCATACTTTAGGATCAAATACATCCGTTATTTGTGTTTTCCGCGAATTGGAACCAATTTAATATTATGTAAAACATCGAAATCTGTCCATTAAAAATAAAACAAACACAATTCTCGAGGGAGTACAGTGGGTTAACGACCCCGAAATCCTATTTTATTCCATTATTTTGCTAAACAACTGAGTAACAAATCGATGCACTACTTCAGAATCAAATAATGTTCATGCAGAAGCAATATTGTTATAATACAGGACTACACTTTTCTTTATGAATCAATAAACAGAAGGAAGAGAGGCAGTACAACCAATTAACAAGGTTTATGTCTCCTCAAACTAAGATCATTACGTAGAGAGTAGTTCAATTTACATACCTGATGCAAAACTGAGGCATAAAAACTGGACAAAACAGCTGTTGCAATGAGAAAATCTTCAAAATATCCATCCTCTTCATCATAGTTTCGAACTACAACGTCCATTTTTATTTTCTCAAGAGAACTTTCTGTATCTCAAGAGACCTGTTTCGTTCTCTTGGCGAATACAGGATCTTAAGAGACCGAATATCTCTCTTACGCTGCCAAGAAGTGTCTATGAAACAGCGAATCTTAAGATGGATCTTGAGAGGGGACTATGAAACGGGAAAAAACGTCCGGAAGACTCTCTTGGCACAGACTCTTCTTATCCAAGATGGTGAAGCAAACCGTCTCTTGGGCTAAATCTCGAGAAACGTTTATGAAACAGCATGGCGTCTTAAGAGAGGAGTAGTGTAAACTGGTTGTTTCTTTTAGCCTCTTTTTTTATCAATTGAATATCAGCTTTTGAAATATTTTGACATTTTTTTGTCGATGATTTAGCGTTTAGCGATGTTTTAGTAAAATTTCCCTTTTTTCCCACCTCGCACTTTGTAGGTATGCATTTGTATCCTCTTTTTTTATCGATTGAATATCAGTTTTTGACATATTTTGACAATTTTTTGTCGATGTTTTAGCGTTTAGCGATGTTTTAGTAAAATTTCCCTTTTTTCCCACTCACACTTGGTAGTTATATCACGCAAGATCGTGATATAACTTAACCTATCCTTTTATTACGTGCTAAACTACACGAGAGCCTCTACGTGCTTTGACCTACTTTTGTAGTAGTACAATAAGCCTGCTTGACAGCCATTAATTGAGGTTCAGTGTTGCCAACCCACCCCAAGAAAATTTCACCATGGTGATATTTTACAGGCGAAGCTAACCTACCAATAGGAGTTGGCAACACTGACTAGTTGCTTCACAAAAAACCTCTTGTTTTTTTTTAAACATATGATATTTCACAGGCGAGGCTAACCTACAAGTTACAAGTTGACGGCGTAACCTTCTATAAGATGATAACTATGCAGTAAGATGAAGAAGACGTCAGCTGGCAATAGCGGCGTTAATGCTTCCTCCTCTCTACCCCCCCTCCCTGCTACGACCTAAACGGGACACCTTTCCTACGATGTTCTTGGGCCCCCTGATACGATGTTTTTTTTCCTCCTCATGATGCAAAAAATGGTATTGTAGCGGTATTTGAAATCGACTGTGCCGCGTGAAGGGCATGTTCAGTGAACAATAGGAGAGTGGGAGAGTACAAGCAAGCGCCGCCCCCTCATTTTTTTTTCAAGAAATTCGATTTGATCCTAAAAAACTCTGCAACCCTATTGGAGTGCTTTGGGTGGTTTTTTTTTTAGATTAAAAATTTTGTAATGGGGATTGTAGAAAAGCTATTCTTGCTTGTTGGCGATATATTTAAAACTGTTCCGTCACCCTCTCGTTCTTCACGTCGTGGATGAAGGACTTCTCTGCGACCAGGATGACGCTGCATATGGTGTCCTCGGGTAGCGCGTCGTGGAACTCGCAGACGATCTTGATGTTGGTTCGATCGTTGACCACAACCTGCTTCCGTTTCGTGGTATTGATGACGAACATCGGCCTGTGGGTTTTGAATTCGCTGGGCGTGTAGTACATGTCCACGTTTCCCTCGGTCACGCGCTTGTAAGAGGTATAAGCTTCGTAAAGTTTGAGGTAATCATCTTTGGTCATGTCGAGGTTGTAATTCTCGCGCGGGAACACTTCGTTCCTCCCATTCTTGAGATAAACGTTCTTGATCTTGCAGTCGTCGAACTTGCTGGAATCTTTTTCCTGATTGTTATCGCGCCCGGTCTGAAAGAGCACTACGACGAAATCTGGCATGTCGAACTGTATGTTGTTGAACTGCGTCGTCACGTCGAATTCCATGTGACTTCCCGACGCCAATTTCTGCACGCAGTGGTAACCGTGAAAGTGAATGGGCACCTGCGGACTCTTCAAGATCTCCGCTTTGTACTTGAGGGCGTAGTTCGTCTCGTATTCCACCACCGGCATTCTCAACTCCATGCTCCGGATGACGCATTTGGCTGCTTCGGGTAAAGTGTTGGGCAGCGGCGTGGTGCCGTCCGGACCCAAAGTAGCGTATCGCATCAGTGCGTCGTTGTCGTTGGCCGCTCTTCGAAAGCTGATCCTCAGTCCTCCCTTCCACATGATCTCCTTGTAGTCCGAGAAGAATCCCGGAAGCAGACGCATTGGAAAGAGCACCGTGTGACTTCTCGTCGATATTTTCGTCCCCGCTTCGAACCCTCCCGCCTGATAGTATGCCGCGTCTGTTTTGGATAATTTCAACGTTCCCACTGCCGTCGACGTGATGCCTGGATAATCTATTCTGTCGATGACGGTACCGTGTTTCCTCACCTCCACCTGCGAGAACAGGTGAGGCACGAAGTTGTCCACGAGTATCAAATTTGCTGCTGCGGGAAACGCGTCTCCGCTTTCTTTCTTCACCACGTCGAATTGAAGGTAAAGGTCCGCTCTGTGAGGATGAACGAACCAGTCGCCTACGTCCACGTCGTATTCGATTTCCCTGTTCGCTTCGTTCAAATTTCCGAGCATAGGTTCTATTCATACTTTTACTCACGTATAGGTGTACATGATGAATCCGTAAACAGATTTTTCCCAAGTCTTACCGTTTCCAAGATAATCCCACTTCCGGTCGCCATTTTCGATTTCCGAACATAGGTTTTATTCATATTTTACTTACGTATAGGTGTACGTGATGAGTCAGCAAACAGATTTTTCCTAAGTCTTACCGTTTCCAAGATAACCCCACTTCCGGTCGCCATTTTGGATTTCCGCACAAAGGTTTTATTCATATTTTACTTACGTATAGGTGTACATGATGAATCCGCAAACAGATGTTTCCTAAGTCTTACCGTTTCCAAGATAACCCCACTTCCGGTCGCCATTTTGGATTTCCGCACAAAGGTTTTATTCATATTTTACTTACGTATAGGTGTACATGATGAATCCACAAACAGATTTTTCCTAAGTCTTACCGTTT
This sequence comes from Lepisma saccharinum, assembly GCF_977018435.1. NCBI lineage: Eukaryota > Metazoa > Arthropoda > Insecta > Zygentoma > Lepismatidae > Lepisma > Lepisma saccharinum. Next base: position 66,490,818 of record NC_139238.1, on the reverse strand, counting down.
CCAATATAACCCCACTTCCGGTCGCCAGTTTGGATTTCCGAACATAGGTTTTATTCATATTTTACTTACGTATAGGTGTACATGATGAATCCGCAAACAGATGTTTCCTAAGTCTTACCGTTTCCAAGATAACCCCACTTCCGGTCGCCATTTTGGATTTCCGCACAAAGGTTTTATTCATATTTTACTTACGTATAGGTGTACATGATGAATCCACAAACAGATTTTTCCTAAGTCTTACCGTTTCCAATATAACCCCACTTCCGGTCGCCAGTTTGGATTTCCGAACATAGGTTCTATTCATACTTTTTCTCACGTATAGGCGTACGTGATGAATCCGCAAACAGATTTTTCCTAAGTCTTACCGTTTCCAAGATAACCCCACTTCCGGTCGCCATTTTGGATTTCCGAACATAGGTTCTATTCATACTTTTTCTCACGTATAGGCGTACGTGATGAATCCGCAAAGAGATTTTTTGCTAAGTCATGAATTGGAGGGTTCTATGACAACCTATATTAATTCTCGTAAGAGAACAGAAAACACCAAAGAAAACAATACTGTGGTCACTACAACAAATAGTCTTCTTCAACCCCTATCCAACAAACCAAAAAAATCATCATCCTAACTAGAACCATGTAACTATCTACCATCTGTTAGATGTTTTGTGAACTAAGTGGTGCTTTGTTTGTGTGTAAAAAAAATGCAATGCTTTTTGCACTTGGTTATCATCACCTAACATGTTATTAATTGTTTTCTTTTAAAATTAATTACAACTGAAAACTAATAATTAATATTATCTAAAGTTACTAATTAATAGTATACAAGTAATTGATATAATTTTTTTTTGTTCTTGTTGCTAGTGTTGGGTAATTATAGTTGTTGCAAAATTCTGGCTTTTTGTCGGATGACGTAGTGGTAACGTTTGTTGCAATCCCACACCCTGATGGCGTATAGACTTAAATGTTTCCATAACATGAAATACTGTTAATGGGAATGTGTTGTTTCTAATGTTCAATATAGAAAGCAGATAACAAGAAAAAGAAGAAAAGAAATGTTGCAGGTAGATACGGAGCCTCAACCCAAACACATATATGATCAGACAGGATGTCAACAATGCATTCATAACTAACATGTGATTATTCAAAAATTGAAATAGTACAGTGGGAAACAATCAACTAACTAACTCTCTAGGCTTTTTAAACCCGAAGAGAGAAAATACAAGTACAAGCGTAAATAATTAAATAAGTTACAAGGGGGTGAGACATGGTTCGAATTTTTTAATCTAGGTATGGATGCAGACAGGTACTAAGTTTTGTGTGTGGACACAATTGATAACGGAAAAATCCTCTTCAACACAATAACATAGTGGTAATGTTGGTTTTGCCTTGTTCCCATCGATAACGTAGTGGTTACACGAAAGAAAGAAAAAAAAATGAAAGCACTGTCCCCTATTTGGAAATACTTCTCGAAATTATTCAACCACTTTTTTTTGATCTTCCTATCTTCGTAACTAAAAAAAATGTTTTGTCAAACGTTTGGATGACTATGAAAATATTGAAACATATGACGTAATAATAAAATGTTGTTGCATTGTAATCAAATGAATTCGTTGAATATGTAGAATATGGTAGGATATATTTTAAAATGTTAGAAGCTATTTGTTATGGTATTTTTTTCTCTTTCTCTTTCTCTCTACTCTTTCTTAAATTTTCATCATCATAGTTAAAATTAATCCAAGAGAAAATATATATTTTGTGTTGACATGGAAAACATGCAATAAAAAATGCATGATCAATAGTTAAGATCAAGAGCTGAATAAACAATGAGGGTGATACACGCAAGCTTCCAGCTGTGTGATTAGTACAAAATTGAGAGATGGAAGGCTTTTGTTGCTAAACCTTCGGGTTTAAGAAGGCAAAAGAATTAGTTGGTTAATACGGAGCTAATTAGGAACTGGCATCCTCGAAGCTTCATGCTGCAAGCCTCGCTCTTTACAAGTTTATTTCCGACATGTCCTCATGTTTTTTTTCTTTCTTTTGTTTTTTTTTACAGATAACATCAAAAGCCGTGACATGGTTATTCTATTCACAACACAAATACTTATGTTTTTTTTTTATATTGCAACGATGAAGATAATCAGTACTATATGGGGGTTCGGTGAATCTCAGACTTTCAAGAAAAATAAAACTCCTGTAGGATTTTCCGTGTAGCAGTGAGACACACTAACTAACTAACTAACTCCCTAGCCTTCTTAAACCCGAAGGTTCATGGCTGCAGCAACACAGGCCTTCCATCTGTCTCTATCTCGAGCAAGTTCTATATACTCTTTTCCATCCCTACCGATTTTCTTTAGGTCCATCTCAAATGTTGTCCCTCCATCTTCGTCTTGGTCTTCCTACAGGTCTCTTAAGTAGGCTTAATTCAGGAAATGCATGTTATTTTTTTCTTCATAAACTTTTGTCTTCTCGTTTAATATCTAAGAAACTAAAAGTTGAAGTATACAAAACAGTAATTTTGCCTGTGGATGCGAAAACTTGATCTCTTGAAGATAAATTGAGGTGTATTTGAAAATAAGATCCTTAGGAAAATATTTCAGCCTAAAAGAGAAAAAGAAACAAGTGAATGGTGAAGGTTACATAATTTAGAAGAACATAATTTATATTTGTTTCCAAAATATTATTAGATTGATGATTAAATCATGAAGACCTAGGTGAGCACGAATGAGAAAGGAATAAAGGAGATTTTACAGTAGTCTTGTTGGGGGAAATCTGATGGTAAGAGACCAAAACAAAGATGGAGGCGGACCTAAAAAGAAATCTGTAAAGATTGTAATAGAATATATATACATTTTGCTCAGGATAAGTACAAATTGAACTGTAACCACGAATTTTCAGAACCAAGAGTGCTAGAGAATTAATTAATTAATTAATATTTAATGTAATAAAGGTAGTAATATAGTATTCTTATTGAGAAGAGAATTTCTACAGAACTTATTTTCCTCGTATGTTTACCAATAGCAGTTACATTTGACATGTTTGACTAATCGCGAATCAACGTACGGAAGCCGTTGGAAGCAGTTTGAGGACTGAAATGGCTATGGAAGGACACTTATTATAATGCTAATATTTTAGTATAATGTTTTGGGAATTGCTTCTCGATAATGTTTGGTATTTAATTTAATCTGTTGTTAGATAAAATACATAATTATTAGAATTTAAGGATAGAAAATATGAACAGCGAATGAATGATACGTTTGACTAATCGTGAAGATCAGTATCACAGTACGTTTTTATCGTTCTTATATAAACGTTGAAACGTTTAAGAACGTATAAGAACGTTTACCGAAACGTTTCAACGTTGTTTTCAACTTGCTTCCGGGATTCTTCTCGGACAAGGAGATCATGTGGAAGGGAGGACTGAGGATCAGCTTTCGAAGAGCGGCCAACGACAACGACGCACTGATGGGATACGCTACTTTGGGTCCGGACGGCACCACGCCGCTGCCCAACACTTTACCCGAAGCAGCCAAGTGCGTCATCCGGAGCATGGAGTTGAGAATGCCGGTGGTGGAATACGAGACGAACTACGCCCTCAAGTACAAAGCGGAGATCTTGAAAAGTCCGCAGGTGCCCATTCACTTTCACGGTTACCACTGCGTGCAGAAATTGGCGTCGGGAAGTCACATGGAATTCGACGTGACGACGCAGTTCAACAACATACAGTTCGACATGCCAGATTTCGTCGTAGTGCTCTTTCAGACCGGGCGCGATAACAATCAGGAAAAAGATTCCAGCAAGTTCGACGACTGCAAGATCAAGAACGTTTATCTCAAGAATGGGAGGAACGAAGTGTTCCCGCGCGAGAATTACAACCTCGACATGACCAAAGATGATTACCTCAAACTTTACGAAGCTTATACCTCTTACAAGCGCGTGACCGAGGGAAACGTGGACATGTACTACACGCCCAGCGAATTCAAAACCCACAGGCCGATGTTCGTCATCAATACCACGAAACGGAAGCAGGTGGTGGTCAACGATCGAACCAACATCAAGATCGTCTGCGAGTTCCACGACGCGCTACCCGAGGACACCATATGCAGCGTCATCCTGGTCGCAGAGAAGTCCTTCATCCACGACGTGAAGAACGAGAGGGTGACGGAACAGTTTTAAATATATCGCCAACAAGCAAGAATAGCTTTTCTACAACCCCCATTACAAAATTTTTAATCTAAAAAAAAAACCACCCAAAGCACTCCAATAGGGTTGCAGAGTTTTTTAGGATCAAATCGAATTTCTTGAAAAAAAAAAATTGAGGGGGCGGCGCTTGCTTGTACTCTCACACTCTCCTATTGTTCACTGAACATGCCCTTCACGCGGCACAGTCGATTTCAAATACCTCTACAATACCATTTTTTGCATCATGAGGAGGAAAAAAAACATCGTATCAGGGGGCCCAAGAACATCGTAGGAAAGGTGTCCGTTTAGGTCGTAGCAGGGAGGGGGGGGGGTAGAGAGGAGGAAGCATTAACGCCGCTATTGCCAGCTGACGTCTTCTTCATCTTACTGCATAGTTATCATCTTATAGAAGGTTACGCCGTCAACTTGTAACTTGTTAGTTAGCCTCGCCTGTGAAATATCATATGTTTAAAAAAAACAAGAGGTTTTTTGTGAAGCAACTAGTCAGTGTTGCCAACTCCTATTGGTAGGTTAGCTTCGCCTGTAAAATATCACCATGGTGAAATTTTCTTGGGGTGGGTTGGCAACACTGAACCTCAATTAATGGCTGTCAAGCAGGCTTATTGTACTACTACAAAAGTAGGTCAAAGCACGTAGAGGCTCTCGTGTAGTTTAGCACGTAATAAAAGGATAGGTTAAGTTATATCACGATCTTGCGTGATATAACTACCAAGTGTGAGTGGGAAAAAAGGGAAATTTTACTAAAACATCGCTAAACGCTAAAACATCGACAAAAAATTGTCAAAATATGTCAAAAACTGATATTCAATCGATAAAAAAAGAGGATACAAATGCATACCTACAAAGTGCGAGGTGGGAAAAAAGGGAAATTTTACTAAAACATCGCTAAACGCTAAATCATCGACAAAAAATTGTCAAAATATGTCAAAAACTGATAATCAATTGATAAAAAAGAGGCTAAAAGACGATACCTACTAAGTGCTACTTTGAAACAACCAGTTTACACTACTGAGAGGTCTCAAGACGCTTTCCTTTCTTGAGAAACGACTATGAATACGGGCCTAAGTGATGTCAACAAGAGTAAAATTATGGTATTTTACTTGAACTCTTTGTGGGAATCAGAATCACTCAAGCATTAATTTTATGGACAAATGTTAGTGCTGTGATTTTATCTATCGAACACTATTATATTCTTATTTTCAAACACATAAATTCATGTACATATATTATTACTCAAGGACAGTTACTGATACAGTGTATATATTTTGATTAACTTCAAGTTTTCTAATTAAATATTTACTGTGATAGTTGACATATATTATAAATAAAAACGACAGCGATATTATTTACATGATACACTAAAGTAAGAGACGGTCAAATTTACATCGATACTATGACCTATGTGTGCAAGTGTAACTCGGATGAGTATCACAAATGTTGCTGATTTTGTAAATATTAACTTCAAAATATTTAATAGTGTTGTGCAGTGTCAGTGTTTACAGGATTGATTATACTACCTCGTTAGTGTGTTACTCTGCCATAAACCTTTTAACTAGGTCAATACTGATGGACCAATGACCTTACAATTGTGTCACGTCGTGTGTGTTTACATATTTTAGGCATGGACAATCATAACGTCAACGTGTGTGACGTAAAGATTATCAATCATTGTATACATGAGTCAGTATAACAAACTCACATGTCAGTGTTCACCTTTCATGCGCTGACAAGTATTGTTTATTTATTTTATACTCTCCATTCCTTTTCCTTTTTCAAGAACAATATTACTTGAATTTCATATTTTCGGTTATGGTATGTTAAATCAATAATTTTGGGACTATATTTTGTAATAAAAAAATCTCTCCATAGAAAGGATCGATATGGAATACAACTTTAAATCGTTCATCTTTAAGTGAAAAACAAAAGATTTTCATTAGGGGGTAGAGGAGCGTATCGTACCCAAGGTATTGGGTAAGATGTATAAAGTCTTAGCATAGCAGGTAGCAGAGATAGGAATGCTGAATAAGTAATCAGACAAACGTCGGGTGATGGACTTGGAAGTCGTATGTGGCATGAGTGTTGGAATTGTCAGGTGTGATCAGTTGGCGAGAATACGAGAGAGAGAGCAAGGTCTGCGGATTGTGAGAGAGGAGCAAAGTGGAGAACGATTATTGGATGATGGTGTGTGATTGAATCGATGTCTGACAGGGAGGTCAGACAAGTAACATTTGAGAGGACAAGTGTAGGAATAATCTTCATCTGTTTGTAAGGCAAGTAATATCCTTTTCTTAACCAATCCATATCGGTTCAGTCATGGAGAGTATAAAACCCATATTTAACCTAAGTGAATTTATATCGCCACTCCTTTAAATGTAACCTCTTGCATTTATCACATTTAGGCCAAGCGAGTGATAACCATCTGAGAGATGAATGATAAATAACTACGTCACCCAATTCAATCTAGAGGTTCTTGGTTCGATCCCAAACGCAGCATGGGAGTTGCGTTACGCAAGGCACAGCAATAGCGGTGCATCAAAGAATTGATTTACATAATGTTACCTTCCACCCATCAGGAAGACTAATAAGTGCGGAATTAGGTCCTTTGTTCTTATGCAATGTATACGCGCCTACAGGAAGTCATAATAAGCATGAACGAGAACATTTTTTTTTCTACAATCCTAAGTCCAGAATTAACATCTCATACATTAAATGCGTTAGTTGCAGGTGACTTCAATTCCGTCCTAGATTGGCAAGACCAATTTTTCCCGGGCACTCTATGAATTAACAAAAGGTTTGCAGTTACAAGATGCATGGAGTTGTAAACATAGAGATCAACCAGGATTTACACATTTTACAACTCAAAATTCTTCACGAATTGACCGATTTTATATAGCGAAGGGTTATAAAGAAAATGTACATAGTGTAAGTGTGTTTTCCGTTTGCTTCAGTGATCATAGTGCCTTACTTTTAAAAATAAAATTGGAACAAAACAAACCATGTATGGGAAGAGGATACTGGATGCTAAATTGTTCAGTATTGGCGGATAAAAATTATGAACTGCTAATAAAAGACACTTGGCTAGAGCTAGTCAGGCGTAGATCACCCATTAAGACCCTAACAGACTGGTGGGAATTCATCGTAAAACCAAAATTTCGTTATATTAGTAAAATGTATAGTATAGAAAGAAGTAGAGATTTTAACAACATGTATAATTTCTATTATGCCGTGTTACACGATTTACAAAGTCTGGCATTACAAGAGACAGATCCGCAAAAAATAGCTAATACTTTTAATAATTATTTTGTTAATGTAGCACTTAACCTGCAACGTAACATCAGCGTAACGGACACATACAAAGAAAAGTTAAATAACGTCAAAAGATCTTTCACGCATTCTTTTTATATGACCCCTACTACAGACGAAGAAATTTCCAACATAATTCGAAATATGAAAAACAAAAAGTCAACAGGGCTAGATTCAATGCCGATTAACGTGATCAAAGAGGTTTGCACGTACATTAAGGAGCCCTTGGCTAAATTAATTAACGAGTGTATGGAAAATGGCAGCTTCCCAGATTGTCTAAAAATATCAAAAGTAATACCCTTGTATAAGAAAGGAAATAAAACAAAAATTGAAAAACCAATTTCCTTATTGTCAATTTTTTCAAAAATTTTCGAAAAATTAATCTATAATAGGATAATAAAGTATGCAGAAGATAAAAAGATACTCATAAAGCAACAAAATGGGTTTGTGAAATCGAAAACAACAAAAAATGCCATTTTTGATGTAATTGATAATATTCTTTCCGCCATAAACAAAACGTATTCTGTTGTTGCAATTTTTTGTGATTTATCAAAAGCGTTTGACTGAGTGAATCATCACGTGCTACTAGAGAAATTAAAATACTACGGAATCCGCGGTGTATCAAACAAATTAATAGAATCCTATTTATCGAATAGAAAACAGAGCATTGCAATAAATAGCATATCCAATAATGGGACGCAAACAACATATTACTCCGAATTGAAAGATGTGGTTATTGGAATCCCTCAAGGATCGATACTAGGACCCCTGTTGTTTTTATTGTTCATAAATGACCTTCCAGCAAATGTTGATACCGCCCAAATTACTCTTTTCGCTGATGATACTACGGCTTTGGTAGATTCTGTTAACTATGTAACATTAATTCAAAAAACGGAAGAAGCTCTTACTGAACTACAAAGCTGGTTTTCAGCAAACAAACTTTCTATGAACAACGAAAAAACTAATATAATAAAATTTGGTGTATCTAGAGCCAAAAACTCTTCTATTAAGCAATATAATTTCACAGTAGGGCATGCCGTTATAACAGCTACTAACAATACAAAATTTCTTGGAATATTTATAGACGAGTGTCTAAACTGGAAAGTTCACATAGATCATTTATGCAAGAGGCTAAACACCGTATGTTACCAATTAAGAACCTTAAAAAATAGTTTCAATACAGTATGTTTGCTAAATATCTATTTCTCAAACTTCGAAAGTATTTTGAGGTACGGTATCCAATTTTGGAGAAACTCGGCTCAATCGCAGAGGATTTTTAAAATTCAAAAAAGAGCATTGCGTATTTTGGCAAATGCACATAAAACTGATACATGTAAACCGCTTTTCAAAAAATTACGTATATTAACACTTCCAAGTCTGTACATACTTGAAACACTTACTTTCATACACGAAACAAAATCGAACTATCCAAGGAACATAGACACTCACGATTACAATACCAGACAAAAAGATAACTTCCACATTCCCAAAGTGCGGCTAACTGCATTCCAAACAGGACCTTTTTACTCAGGCATCCAGTTATACAATATATTACCAAAAAGTTACAAAAATTTTGAGAGAACCACAATCTTTAAAAGTAAAGTGAAAAAATTGTTATTGGAATACACATTATATTCAGTTCAAGAATTTCAAGAATTAACTAACTTTATAAAATAAATTTAGATTGTATACACTAGATAATATGTACTTTTACAGCACTAGTTCACTTCAACAAATAATTTGTCATTGTGTGTTTTACTATTATATTATGTTATATTATTATTAAAAAAATTGCCAAATTGATGTATAGATATATATATGTGCGATGTCAACATGTCTTTTGTAATGTACATGCACCAATGCCCCCAGGGGTACTATCGGTGTGAAAATTGCTCAATAAACTCAATAAACGGCAAAAAAAAAAAAAGGTAATGTAAATATGCCTTACATTAACGAGATGAAATCAAAATTACTCTCTCTACACCGAAAAAAGAGAAACATCGTAAAAATTAAAAGCAAAAAGTTACCTTTGGATAATGATGAAGAGGCAAATTTATATCATATTTTACCTGAGCATAGACAAGTTAAAAGTCACCTAATAACAGAGATAACAGATGACACAGGAGAGATTATAACTAATCCCAGAGTAATTCAGAGTACATTTTTACAATATTATTTAAAATTAATGGGTCAAGCTCATAATCCCGTAGAATCCGATTGGGACTTTACGAACCAAGTAACAGAAAGAATAACTGAAGAAGAGCGAACGGAAATTAGTAAACCCTTTACGAACACCGAAGTAAGAAATGCAGTTTTCAAAGCGGCCAGAAATAAATCAACGGCAGAGGATGGCCTGCCCTCAGACTTTTATCAAACCTTTTGTAATCTATTTGGGGATGTTTTCACGCAATGGGTCAATGATGTATTACAGAGTGGGAAATTAGGGTCCTCAAGTCGAACAGGAATAGTGGTTTTCGTTCCAAAAAAAAACCGAAACCTAAAGTGGTTACTGACTACTACAATTCTAAGTAGCGATATTAAGATTATCAGCAGATGCATAAACATCCTCCTAATTTCTTACATGCATAAACTAATAGGGGACACACAATATGCATGTAATCCTCAAAGAACAATTCATCATTTATTACAAACTATACGTGATGTAATTATTACAACACAAAACCAGCAAGTCAACAAAGCAATTTTATCAGTGGATTTCTCACAGGCTTATGATAGAGTTAGTCATAAATATATGTACAGTGTTTTAAGGGCTTTTGGTTTTGGAGATACCTTTATAAAATAGATACAAATTTTGTACGGAGACACTAAGTTAAAACTAAAACTTAATGGGTGTCTTACGAAAACATTTCAAATGAAACGAGGTGTTTTACAAGGAAGTCCACTCAGTAGTGCATTATATGTATTAACACTGGTTCCCTTACTTAAAAGATTACAACAAATAAATGAAGGCATTTCTGTCATGTCAAAAACGATTCAAGTTAGTAGTTATATGGATGACATTACGTTATTGTTAAATAGCTAAAGGGATTTGGAGAATGCACAAAAGTACTTGAAATATTTCGAAAATGTCTCGGGTGCAAAGCTAAATTTAAACAAAACGTTTTTGTTACCTTTGGGAGTCAACAATTTGTTTAGTAATAACACTAGTGTACGTGTAGCACAGAAAGTGAAAATAGTAAGTATACATTTTTATACAAATATCCGAGATACCATCGAACATAATAGTCGGATAGTGACCGAAAAAGTGATATATACTTTACGTGCAAATCAACTCAGGTTTCTTTGTTTGAAATCGCGAGTGAGATACGTAAACATCTACGCTTTATCGAAGCTTTGGTACCTATCCAAGACATTGACCTTGTCAGCGAAGCAAATAGCTAGGGTAAAGCAACAGGTTGGCAAATTTCTCTGGCATGACTCGGTGTTGCGCGTGGCCATGAGCGAGCTATATCTCCCGGAAAAGAGGGGAGGTATGAACTTAAAGAGTGTGGCGATACAATCATTTATTCATTCAAAGCGGTCTTTCAGCGATATTCTCCAATTGACTCCACTACGCAACAAATAATAACTACAGTGTTAAAAGATGTACCATTAACATCACCAATGGATATAAAAATTATTCCCAGGGAATTAATGTTTTATACCGAGATCGCTATTCATACATTTTATAGAACTGTGCAACATACTTATGACAGTCCTTCTGTCAGACAGATTTACAGAGATAAACTTAACGCAAATATAATAACCGTTCGAATCGAAAGAGAAAATCCCAAATTTAATTGGAAATAAATATGGAACAATGGAACGGCGAAACATCTAACGAACAAGGCATTATCTATATGGTACAAAGTGATTCAACAAGTAATTGTAACGGCAGATAGATGTCATAAGTATGGTTTCAGTAATTCTCCAAATTGTTATAAGTGTCATGTTCCAGATTCGATTATCCATAAGATAACAGAATGTAAGAAAGCAGCCACAGCTTGGTCAAAATTAAGAACAATGCTCAGTAGAATTTGTCGCATTTCACCAAACCAAGTATCAGCAAAAGACATTAATTATCTTACCAGAGTTTCATTTGTTCCCAAGTACAAAGCAAAAATCAGTTCAGTGGTTAATAGCACAATACCTAATGTTTTTATTTCCTGTGGGAAAAAATTATAATTACTTGGATTTTGGACTAACTCTAATACAAGAATATGAACAAATGTCTTTAGATTATATAAAATTACATTATGCCAACTTTTTAAATGTAATAATTGAATAACATACCTGTAAGAATTGTAAAGATTTACTGTAATTGTTTGATTTAAAATGGAAATAATAATAAAAAAAGTAGTGGTAGCGTCGTCACCTTGTAATCGATACCCGGTGGAGGCACAAGTTGCTCGCATCTCACTCTAAACTATAGGTACAGTCCCGATTAGCCTTACTGTGCATAAAGTGGACTTTAAACACCAAATCAATCAATCAATCAATCATATAAGTATTGAGAAAGTTTTACATCTTCACCTTTTGGCGGAAGCACCACATAACTGAATTCTTGCATCAAACTTCGTAGATATATCGGTCCTTTTTTCAATCTGCGTTGATCTGGCGGGTTTTGGGGTGGAAATTCCTTCGTCCATAACTGTATCCATAAGGATGTAATAGATTCTTCAATGCCATAAAGCGTATTCTTGCCATGAATAGGGATTTGCATTTGATCTCAATATTTGTGAGCTCCAATCCTCCTTTTAGTTTCATTTGCCGTAGATTGAATAGTGGTATTCGAAAAAAATGTCCATACCACATAAACCAACCAATTGCTGAATTCATTATTCTGAGGTATTTTTTATTGATTGGGATCACTTGGGCCGTATAGTTTAATTTACTAAACATATATGTTTGCAAAAACCACACTCGTTGTATCATGTTCAACTGTCTGCTACGCATTTTATAACATTGCATGCGGATGTCTCTCGCTATATTTTGCCAATTGGATTCTAACATTTGTTCCTCGTCCCTGTGAAAAATTATTCCTAATATTTTAATTTCCTGTACATATGGTATCCCTATATCTGTATATTTTTGGTCCAATGTGCCAATGTGTAGCGCCTTTGATTTTTCCATATTTTTTGGCCCCAATAGCACGGCAGTATATATGTATCGCTGCCATCATTTTTTGCATTTGCTCGTTTGTGGTGATACAAGCAGGTAGATCATCTGCGAAAGCAAACACTTGGTTTTCCTTAAAGGCGTGTATCTCGTCGGGAGTAGTTTTCCTGATATATTACAGCAAAGGATCCAGGGTTAAAGCAAACAAGAGCATACTTAGTGGACATCCTTGCCGAATTGATCTTGTTATATCTATTGGGGACGACAGGAATCCATTGACCATTATCCGAGATGTTGCCTGTTGATAGAAACCTTTCAAAATATTAATAAATTTATCACTGAATCTATATGCCTTTAGCACCTCAAACAGGTAGTCATGCGACACTAAATCTATCGCTTTTTTGAAATCAAAAGAAAGCACACATGCATCAAGTTTCTACACCATGTAATAGGATATCAGATCGCGAATCCCTCCAACTGCACTGAATATGTTATGCTCTTTGCCAATGCATGTTTGTTTCTCGCTGAGTATCCGTGGTAAAATTAACTTTAACCTTTTTGCTAAGATCTTTGCCATTAATTTATAGTCACAATTTAGTAATGTTATTGGTCTGTAGTCGTCTACTTGTTTTGCGCGTGGTTTTTTTTGTATCAATATGATGATGCCTTCATTTTGTAAAACTTTTCCATTTTTAAAGGCATCTTGTATGATTTTGATTAGTTCATATTTTATAATCTCAAAAAACTGCAAATAAAACTTGTAACCAATACCATATTTTCCTGGTGCTCCTTTAAGGTTGCATGTTCGTAACGCTTCATATACTTCTTCTATTGTTACTTCAGTATCTAAAAGTTGTCTATCCTCTTCTTGCAAACCATTATTTAGCGATTTCAGTATTGTCTCTCTTGCTTCAGATTCCCCCTCCCCGGTCTGATAAAGCTCCCCATAATTGTCATAAAATGTTTGCATGATTCCTGGCTGACTCACATGCGATTCTCCACCTTAATCCACAAGATTGTTTATCACGAGTGTTTTTTGTTGTTTTTGATCTGTACATAGTGATACATCGAAGTTCTTTCATCTTGAATTAAATTCTTGGAATTGGTTCTTATTGTTATGACTTCCATTTGTTGCTTCTGGAGTGTTGAGATTTTGGATTTATACTGCTGTATGGCTTGGTAACTTTGGTGACATCTCTCTTGCTTGACATGCCTCGTGTAAATACTGGTAATAAAAGTTCATCAATCCGTTTCTGTCTTTTGCATTTTCTTTTCCATACCAGCAGAAAAGAGTTTTTAATTTTGGTTTTACATTTCGAACCCACCAGTCATTATGATTACTGTAATGTTTTTGTTGTTTACACCATTCGGCCCATTTTTGTGCAAATATTTCATTGATATGTGGAAGCTCTACTAACTGTATATTTAGCTTCAAATATGCAGGACCCCTGACTAGAGTGCGCGTCAAATCTCCTGCATATGACCTTGAACGACTGAACAGCACCAGCGAATCACGGACGTGCAGCGTTGCCTAGTTCAGAAGCTGTTTCACCTCGCTACTAAATCGTGTACCTGGCGCTCGGATATAAATAGATTATTTCAAGTGTCAGTAGTTCAACAGATGGAAAGATAATGAATTCGCGAGTATGTACGAAAAACAAGCGTGATTGTAGCTTATACCGTTCCCTCTGTAGAAGCAATGTTATTATAAACGTATTTGCATTGTATCCTTTTTGCTCTCCCTTCGTTCCTGTTGCATTCTGAAACTTTCCGATTAGCTAAGGGAACAGGGTACGTTCGTTCCCAGTGATGGCAGAAGAAGTTGACGAAGAGGATACCGTCATTGTTCGTTTTTTTTTTTCATGTGTTTAGTGGGTGTGTGCATCATGTCGTTGAGTAAACCAAGTGGTAGTGATGGCGAGAGAAGAGGGAAAAATACAGTGTTGTACGAAACCAGGCACGACAGGTGATTTTTCAGGTGTACATTTTTTTAAAAAAAAAAAAGTGTTCGAGTGACGAACAAAGAAGTAAAATTGACTTTAAGAAGTGCCAGGATCTAACAGCTCAAGCGTGTGGTGTGAATCAAGCTACCGTTTCTCGGATATGTTCGGGGGCAAAACAATGTGGATCGGGGCCTGCTCCAATGTTTCAATAACCTAGACTAGAAAGCACATTAATATACCGAAAAGAACGACAAATTTAGATGACTTTGAAAAAAGACGTAGTTCGTAGAACAGTCTTTGAAATTTACGATCGTGGCGAATTTTCTACTACCAAAAAGATAACGTACTCTTTACGGGACAAAATATCTTACAAAGGCTCTACAACTTCCACCTTGAGAATATTGAAAGAATTATGCAGTCCCTAATCAGGTATGTTCTTTTCTCCCATTATGTTTATTATATGTTATATTATCTAATGTTCCGTGCTCTCCGTGACAAGGCGTTTCGCTCGACCACGCTGTCTCTTTCCGTGTGAGATTTCGACATGGCACCGCTGCAGTGCGCTGCTATTGGCTATCGCCATATGCAGGAGATTTGACGCGCACTATAGTTTTGTTTCTTCCAGGTTTATTGCCATTTTTACTGCCATATGATCAGTAAAGGGCGCTGGCAATGCTTCTATGGATGTTATATTTTTTATTTTATCTGTTTTTGTATAGAACCTATCGATTCTCGATCCAGATTTATTATTAAAATATGTAAATATTATATCCTGTCTCTTCTGTAACCAAATGTCTTTCAAATGCAATTCTTCAATTAATGTTACAAGTGCTGGACTCTTTTCATAAGCTCCTAAACAATCGCTGGGAGTCAATACCTGATTAAAATCACCCCCAAGTATTATTTTAGATTCATTTAACGGTAGCAAATATAACATGTCCTGATTATAAAATTGTTCACGTGACTGTCTATTTTGATTGAATGATGGGGCATAAATATTCACAAATGTATAGTAGGTACTTTGAAAGCTAATGCCTCTCCCATCTACTAACGTTTTTACATTATTAATGGTTAGGCTGTTTCTAACAAGTGTTGCTGTCCCACGGCCATTGATACCAGTATTAACTATGGCTTCGTAACCATATATTGATGGAAAGTCACACATACAAACTTGCTGCAAAAACAATACGTCTATGGAGTGTACTCGTACAAATTCTTCTAACATTTTACATTTTACAGGCGAAAAGATGCCATTAATATTAATAGTACATATTCTAGTGGTATATACCATTAATAAATGAATAATGTAGCACACAGGTAATAGTACTTTCCGATCGTCCCTCATAACGTTGAAAAAAAAATTATACAAATAACAAATGAAATATCGAATTAAATTTTCCTTTTTAGGGTTTACTTCTTCTGTTCATTACTCTATTCATACCTCCTACCTCTCTCACTGATCTCCTCTTCGCTACTGTGTTCTCGCTACCTTTCAAAGTATTCTTCGTCCGTTTTTTTGAACCCATCTGCTGAGATTTTTTCCACTTTGACACTGAAGTGGCACTTTCGTCACTTTCTTCTTCTGTATTCAATTCACTTTCCAGCTCACAGTCTTTCTATGGTCGATTGTCCTCCTCTTTTGGGACGTTGTCCTTTGCCGCTGAGATGGGAGGAAGGTCAACTGAGTTCCCTCCGTCCTGCATCTGGTCATCCTGCATTTCTTCACTTCCTTTTTCCTCTTGTTTGTCTAGGTGGGAACTTCCCGTTTGTTTTGTGTCCATCGGTAAGATTTTCTGGTTGCGTTCTTCCTTTGTGGTCTCCGTATTTACCGGTGGGAACATTTCCACCGGGCGGGTGTCACTTGGCACATTATATCACTATAATTTCTCTCTCGGTTTTTATTCACACAAAACGTTGTTATCTGACGACTATCACATTGCCTGCGATCGTGTCCTTCTTTTCCACACGCCCTCCACGTTCTCGGCTGTCCGTCGTCGTATATCACATGGCACTGATGAGATTGTACTGTAATTAACGACGGAATCGGTTTTTTTATTTCAATTTTTACTATTCTCACCCCGTTGTAAACTTGATATTTAAAGTTTTCAGACCACGTTTCTTTGTCTATACATTCCACCTTCCCAAATTCCGTCATTTTTTCTTTCACACAGTCATCATCTAATTCTAGTGGTAAGTTAAACACTCTTACCGCTTTTCTTTCCCTCCCCGCATCACTCAAAAGCACTTTTACAGTTTCACCATTATCATAACAAAAGTTTGTTTCCGGACCACATTTCTCTAATATTCGCGTCATTATTGCTTCTCTGATACATTTTACGAAAACACAATGAAAATGCGTAAGTATTTGTATTCCCAAAATCTCATCTACGTGGAGTTGAAACTTTCCATGTATAAAGTCATGAATTTCTCGCTCCGACGGCCTCGGTGCCCCGAACGGAAGACGTATCTGGTTAGTATTTTGTCTAATGATATTCATCATTTTACTATTCTAAAGTACTTTTCCAGTTCTACTTACTCGCCAGCAAGATGCACCAAACGCCACAAGCAACACACACACACGACACTCCCGCTCGTTGTTTCCTGAAGGCCACTTTCACTGACCTTCACGGAGCAACTAGTTTCCGCGTCCGCTCTCTCTGAAGACTTCCACGGAACTCCACCGACTGAGCCACCGCGGCCATCTCCATCTTATATAGAATATCAAATTCCTACCTGTTAATATCAACAATATCAACAGATTGGCTGGAGCAAGTTAATATTTATCATTTAAGTATAATAAGTCAAAATTACTTTAATGAAGTCCCCACGTGAAATGCTGACTCCAACTTATATACAATATGTAATTGCAAATCTATTAATATCAACCACTCATAGATATTTGGTTGCTTGGAGCAAGTCAATATTTATGTTTTAGGATATAATATGTCAAAATTACTTTATTGAATTCCAGAGGAGAAATGCTAACTCCATTTAAAACATATTATGAAGTTACAATTCAGTAAGTATGCAACACCCTTAGATGTTTGATTGTCTGGAACATGTTAATGTTTATTTTTGGGGAAATTGTAAGTTAAAACTACTTTATTAAAGTTCCCAGTTCGATCACCGACCGGTTAAAATCCGGGAACTTTTCTAACGTTTGAAGCGGCCCCGGCGCTCACCCAGCGTCGAATGACATGGGTACCTGGGGGAAACCTGGGGGGTAAAGACGGTCAGGGGTGTGATGCTGATCACATCACACCAACTCACGACCGGATCAAGAAAGTGTGGGGCATTACCCCGACACCCCCTATATGCCTTCATGACGTGGTGATAAGCACAGGGGAGAACATTACCTTTTTTATTATTGAAGTCCCCAGGTGAAGTGATTACTCCATCTTCAATGGAATATAAAATTCTAACTCACAAAATGTATAAGTAAATTAGATATTTGATTAAACGGAGCAAGTAAATATCTACGGTATAGGATATAAAAGTTTAGACTGCTTTATTGAAGTCGCTAGGTGATATGCTTACTCCATCCTGAATAGAATATGAAATTGCAAATCAGTAAATTCTAGCAACCTTACATATCTGCTTGGCTGGATCCAGTTAATATTTATGTTTAAGACTATAAAAAGTTAAAAATACTTTATTGAAGACCCCAGGTAAAAGTCCTACTACATCTTAAATAGATTATGAAATTACAATTCAGAAAATATCCAACACTCTTAGATACTTGAGCAGCTAGTCCATAGGAAATGCTTACTCATCTTCAATGGAATTTAAAATTATAAATATAAAATGTATAACAGAATTGGATATTTAATTAAATGTAGTAAATGAATATTTACTTTTTAGAATATAATAAGTGAAGACTAATTTATTGAAGTCCACAGGTGAAATGCTTAATACATATTAAATAGACTCGCGTACTTTCGACGTGGCCAAAGGCCACGTCTTGTACGCTCGCATGCGTGACCTTCGGCCACGTTGTGGGCGCAATCATGTTATACATGGTGTTCCTCAATGATCTTAATGACTTTGAAAATGTCTGCATGTTGTATTGGATGATGGGGAACATATGTATAAGTTGAAAAAGTTTAGAAAGTAACTTTGTGTGTGTATGGGCTCTAATAAGGTACAAATATCCAAACTATTATTGTCTATTTTCTTCATAATGAACTGAGTAAGAAGTAACAGTTTCAAGATAAGTAGTTGGATATTTTGCATAAACTAATTCAATAGCGAATAAATTGAAAATCCAATATTTACGTCTCTTGTCATTTTCACATTTTTGAACGTAATTGGATAATAACTGTTATCCGTCATTCCCCTCAAATTCCTACCTTCCCTCTATAATAAATTCTGATGCTCGTATTTGGAAATTCGGAAAGTCTAGCATAATTCCCTTACAGTAGTTTTCGGGGTGAAAAAAAAACTTTCTTTAAGTTCCCTAGCAACGTCCGTTTCCATGGGCAACAACATGTACGGCAAGCTCTAAGGAATTGCATGTCATTATACCCCCTAAACATTTAGTTAAAACAAGCACGATGTAGATATTTACGCATTGAGTATAGTAATATATATGTAATTGTATCTGGACTGAAACTCCTTATTATGTAGATGTCACCCTTGTTTCAGGCATCTTTTCAAAGTCACGAGTTCATTCATCTGTGTGCTATTGATCTGTGAGAAATATAATGTAGCTAGACCAGGGGGTGCTCGTTGCTATGGGAAGTACGTATGCATTACGTCATCTGGGAGGATCGGGTTTGACGGTGCTCGTTGCTATGTGCAGTAAGTTTGGTGCGGGGTACATTTAGCTACTAACACGTCGCAAAAATCGGAACAAGCAGGTTATTGATTTTGTCGCATTCGGTATATTTTTATTGTAATATTTCTCTTGAAATGAGATTGTTTTGTTCATTCCACCTATAATCATGCCTAATTGTGCAGTAACAAGCTGTGAGAATTATAACCAAAAAAGTAAAGGAAGTGATATAAAATATCATAGATGTCCAGCTGATAATCGTGTAAGTAAACAGTGGATTCGTGCTTGTGATCGAGAACATAATATTAATATTAAAAATGCGAGCGTGTGCAGTGCCCATTTTTGTAAAGAAGACTATGTGCGAGATCTAAGAGCAGAACTTCTGTGTTTGCCAACAAAGAAAGTACTGAAGGCAACTGCAGTGCCATCTCTAAAATTACACCATATTACTTCAGTGCAAAATAATAGAGAATGTGGTGTAGCAAATTCTCCTGAACCTTCCTCTTCAAAACATATATCATTGTTAGGTTGTGCTGATAAAGACTGTGGAGATGTACACTACGAAAGGTGTGAAATAAGGAAACGGTCCTTAAATAAGCTAAATACTATGTCGCCGAAAAAAAATAAAAACAGACGTAGGTACAGAAACTGCTAGCAATGTTTCATTGTTGGAAAACACTATTCATCTCTTACAGAAGAACAACACACGTTTACATAAAGAAATTAATAAGTTAAAGATTAAGAACAAGCTCTTGCAACTTGCTTTAACCAAAAAAACTAAACAAGTTCAAAATCTTCAACATAACCTAACAAGAACAAGAAAACTCACGAATATCTTGGGGAAAGTGTTCAGTGACACTCAAATACAATACATAGTACACGGTAAAACGAAATACCTATGGACTAAAGATGATATAAGCAAAGCGTTGACTCTTCGAGCCGTTTCAAAAAAATGTTAGGTTTATTTGCGAAATACAGTTGGTATACCTTTACCTGGACTTTCTACGTTAAGAAGATGGGTGTCGAATTCATTTCGTTGCCGGCCAGGTATATTATGTGATGTTTTGCAATTGATGAAATATGTGTGAACTCTCTCTAATTGTAAATCACATTACACTAATAATTTGTTTAAAAGTTTGTTTTATTTAATTTCGTATTAATTATGTTCGGGTCTCTGAGTTCCATATTTTCGGAAATTTTACGTACAGGAGGATGAGGAAGTAGAGTGTAAGATTGGCATTTCGTGCTACAAAATTTGTGTTGTAAATAAAACCCCAAACCTTGAAAACGCAAGTCCAGTTTGTAATTTCCATAAAATGTTAATTTTTTATATCAAAGTGAGGTTGTACAAGTTACCGTGCTGATAAGTTACAGTTGTGTGAAATCGTTTTGCGTATTAAAAGCTATAATACGTGTACGTGCAAGCGAAGAGCGAAAGTGTACAAATACGAATGCAACACCCTTAACTAGCCGAACCTACTCGAAAGTGGATGCTAAGAACACCAAACCTAATTCACCTAACCTACTAATTCAAGCGTACAGGAAGGGATTTACGGACAAACAGAAAATTTAGCTCATTGATAATATTAAGCAAAGCCAAAGCGAGATGCAAAGGACAACACGGTAAGCTCACGTATAGTCAGGAGAATGTTGCCACTATAACTGCATTTTTTTGTTTTCAATTCCATATAATTTATATTCCTTTGCGGTGGACAAGCCAGGTAATGGTAAAAATCAAACAGTAATAATGCCTTTGAGGATAGGGCGTGAAATGTAGAAATTTCATGAAGTCCCTAACATGACAACGGCAATCTACTTCTGGCATACATACAGTCATATAGTACACATGTACCGAAATCTTGTCATGCGATTTTGTGTGTAATGAAGAGATTATCACCCTGCAATCTAAACTTGGGCCAAATTACGAATTCAAAGGACATAATTAATTCTTCAGAGAATAGTTTTTCTATTAACTCTGTCCATTTAATTGATAATCATTAATTAGATTTAACTTGATGTTCACTGACATTAGGTTAATAACGTTGATAATTATATTTCTCCCTTGTACATGTGACATTTAGAACAGGTTAAGATAATATATCTGAAGCATAAATGAAAATATAGTAAATAAGTTACAAGAAATCACAATGAAGGACTGTACAAGGGTATGAATCGTTAAATAGTAAAATTTCATTTTTGGACTTTGTCTTGGATTTTCCTATTACATTTCCATATACATTTTAGTCGTCTATAACCAGGAAAAACTATTCTATATGCCGAGCTCGTGGCACAAGTATATAGTTCGTCAACTACACCACAAAGAGCTTACTGTTTTAAAGAAAATTTTCCACGAAAGGAGAGTATGACATCCATTGTTTACACTGAGTAGAAAGGTACAAAATCATCCACATTATATTTGTGAAATATTAAATAGAACGAAGTAGTAAAACTTCATTAATGGGCATTATATTTATTTCATACAATGCTAAATATCGTGTGCATAATGTTATAAAACCGGAATATACATTTTATTCAAGAAGTGTAATTTCCTTCACTGTCGTTAGAAGGCAATTACGTGACATTTTACTATCTTGTCTTCGCGATTAGCCCAAAGTGACAGAAAAGCAGAATGAAACAAATAAACAAAATAAATCTATGAAACGATCATTTCCTTTTTAACTCTTACATTCATGCAATTCTTCTTTAGCATGTTAAAATTATAGTATACTATGATTATAGAATGAAGACATGGTAAATGAGAACATGCGCAACTATCTTTGTAACACATCGATCAGAAAGTTTGAAAAGTATGGATTTTCACAATACGTTTGCGAGTTTTCAATTATGTTACTACTAGTGCCTCCCCGATGGCGCAATGGTAGCGTCGTTGCCTTGTAATCAAGGAATCCCGGGTTCCATACCCGGTGGAGGGACATAGTAGTTCGGATCCCACTTTAAACTGTAGATCCAGTCCCGATTAGCCTTTCTGTGCATAAAGTGGACTTGTTGAAACACCAACTCAATCAATCAGTCATGTTACTAATCATTAAAAGAATGCCTCAATACCATCCCGAAGTTTCGATAATTAATAATTCCCCCTCCTCAAAGCAATAAAACACTTTCCCTCTCTAAACCTCGCATAGAAATTATAGGGGCCGTTTGCTTCGGCCAAGCCTCGAACGAACATAACCGAAGGGGCACCGAGCATAACCGAACCTCCCATAAGACGTCACGCGTTCGTGTATGATCGGCAATTTTCGGATGGCACTACCTTATACTATAGTATATTAAGTTACCTTGAGCTAGACAATTAAGAATTGAAGGAAACAATGTGTGCTGCAAAAAAATGCCCGTGGCAACGGTTGCTAAGGACGTGAAAAAAGGGCATATTCACCCTTAAGGAAGGGCCGATTGAGCGATTTTTGAATTTTCTCGGCCTTTTAGGACGATTTCATGGGGGGTCGTAATCGGGCATTTTTCGCCTCCGGGGCTTCCTTCATGGAGAACATTTATGTCAGTGAGTCAGTGGGATTGGGGCTATATATATATATATATATATATATATATATATATATATATTGGATTATGGAATTACAAGTCAGTAAATATCCAACACTCTTAGGTATTTAATTGACTGGAGTATATTAATTAATTAAGGTTTATCTATATAGTAAGTTAGTACTGTTTCATTGAAGTCCCCAGTTGAGACACTTTCTCCATTTTTAATAGAATATAAGATTACAAATATGTAAATTTTACAAACCTTGCATATTTGCTTGGCTGGATTATGTTAAAATTTATGTTTTATGATATCATAAGTTAGGACTGCTTTATA
Source organism: Lepisma saccharinum (assembly GCF_977018435.1). Taxonomy (NCBI): domain Eukaryota; kingdom Metazoa; phylum Arthropoda; class Insecta; order Zygentoma; family Lepismatidae; genus Lepisma; species Lepisma saccharinum. The sequence continues at coordinate 66,467,645 of NC_139238.1, read as the reverse complement.
CAAGTACCCAGGTGAAATGTTTACTCTACCTTATATAGAATATATAATTACAAATCAATAAATATCTATAAACTTTAAAAATTTAATTGGCTGTACGCAACTTAATAATTATGTCCAGGATTTGAAAGTTTAAACTCCTTTATTGAATTCCCCAGGTGAAGTGCTTACTCCATCTTATATAGAATATGAAATTGCAAATCTGTTAATATCAACCACTAACATATATTTGATTGGCTGGAGCAAGTTAATCTTTATCTTTTAAGTATAATAAGTCAAAATTACTTTAATGAAATCCCCACGTGAAATGCTGACTCAATCTTATATAGAATATGTAATTGCAAATCTGTTAATATCAACAACTCTTAGATATTTGTTTGGCTGGAGAAAGTCAATATTTATAATATTTATTTTAGGATATACTAAGTCAAAATTAATAAGTCAAAATTAGTTTATTGATATCCCCAGGTGAAATGTTTAATACATCTTAAATAGATCTTGAAATTACTAATCAGTAAATATGCAACACTCTTAGATATTTGATTGGCTGGAACATGTTAATGTTTATTTTTAGGGAAATGGTAAGTTCAAACTAATTTATTGAAGTCCCCAGGAGAAGTGCTTACACCATCTTCAATGGAATATAAAATTCTAAATCACAAAATATGTAAGTAAATTAGATATTTGATTGGATGGGGCAAGTAAATATTTACGGTAAAGGATATAAAAGTTTAGACTGCTTTATTGAAATCGCTAGGTGATATGCTTACTTCATCCTAAATAGAATATGAAGTTGCAAATTAGTAAATTCTAGCAACCTTACATATCTGCATGGCTGGATCCAGTTCACATTAATGTTTAAGGACATAATAAAATAAAACTACTTTATTGAAGTCCCAAGGTAAAAGTCCTACTACATCTTAAATAGATTATAAAATTACAATTCAGTAAATATCCAACACTCTTAGATACTTGATCAGCTAGAGTACGATAATATTTATGCTTTAGGATATAATAAGTTAAAAACTTGAATCAGGTCCCTAGGTGAAATGGTTATTAGTTCTCAAATAGGCAAGATATTACATTTCACTAAAAATCTAGTAACCTTGAATTTGTATTTGGCTGGAGCGACTCAATATTTATGTCTTAGGATAATTAAAATTAAAATTGAATATAAAGTTACAGATCAGTAAGTATCTACCTCCCTTAAATATTTGATTTTCTGAGGATGTCAATATTAATTGTTTAGGGTCCAAAAAGTGAAAACAACTGTATTGAACTCCCCAGGATAAATGCTTATTTCATCTTAAATGGATTATGAAATTACAATTAAGAAAATATCCAAATCCCTTAGATGTTTGATTGGCTAGAGTATATACTAATATTTTTGTTTTAGGATATACTAAGTTAAGACTGTGTTACTGAAGTCCCCAGGTTAAATTCTCACTCCACCTTAAATATATAATGGAATTACAAATCAGTAAATACCCAACACTCTTAGATATTTGATTGACTGGAGTACATCAATATTTATTGCTTAGGATATAATTAGTTAAAACTCTTTGATTAAAGTTCCCAGGTGAAATACCTTATCTATGTTAAATATAATATGAAATTACAAATCAGTAAATTCCACAAACCTTAAATATTTGCTTGTCTGGATCAAGTTAATATCTATGTTCTGATATAATAAGTAAAAAATACATTATTGAAAACCCCCTGTGAAAGTATTACTACATTTTAAATAGATTATGAAATTACATTTCAGTAAATATCCTTCACTCTTTGATGTTTGATTGGCTGGAGTATATACTAATATTTATGTTTTATGTTATAATAAGTTAAGACTGATTTACTGATGTCCTCAGGGGATCTGCTTACTCCATCTTAAATAGAATATGAAATTGCAAATCTGTTAATATCAACCTTTATTACATATTTGATTGGCCGAGCAAGTTAACATTTATATTTTAGGATACATTATAAGTCAAAATTACTTTATTGAAGTCTCCAGGTGAAATTCTTACTCTATGCTCAATGGAACTTAAATTATAAATAGAAAATATATAACGAAATAAGATATTTGATTAAATGTAACAAATAAATATTTACGGCTTAGGATATAATAAGGGAAGACTGCTTTATCGAAGTCCCCAGGTGAAATGCTTACTCCACCTTAAATAGATTATGGAATTACAAATCAGAAAATATCCAAAATCCTTAGATATTTAGTTTTCATGAAGCAAGTTGAAATTTATTTTTAAGAACATAATAAGTTAAAACTACTTTATTGAAGTCTTCATGTGAAATGTTTACTCTATGCTCAATGGGATTTAAAATTATAAATAAGAAAATATATAACGGAGTTAGATATTTGAATAAATGTAGCAAGTGAATAGTTACGGCTTAGGATATAATAAGGGAAGACTGCTTTATTGAAGTCCCCAAGTGAAATGCCTACTCCACCTTAAATAGATTATGGAATTACAAATCAGTAAATATTCAACACTCTTAGATATTTGATTGACTGGAGCAAAATAATATTTTTATTTTAGGATATAATAAGGTAAAACTATTTGATTGAAGTCCCCCCGTGAGATACTTTTTTCTATCTTAAATATAATATGAAATTACAAATCGGTAAATTCCACAAACCTTACATACCTGCTTGTCTGGATTAGGTTAAAATATATGTTTTATGATATCATCAAAAGTTGCGACAGCTTAATACAAGTACCCAGGTGAAATGTTTACTCCATCTTAAATAGAATATGAAATTAGAAATCAGTAAATTCTATGAACCTTACACATCTGCTTAGCTGGAGCAAGTTAATATTTTTGTTTTAGCTTACATTAAGTTAAATCTGCTTTATAAATGTTCCCAAGTGCAATTTTTATTCCACTCTTTAATATAATATGAAAATACGTATCAGAAAATATTTAGGACTCTTAGATATTTGATTGACTGGAGCAAGTTAATATTTACGTTTTAAGATATAGTAAAATGACAATACTTTATTGAAGCCCCAAATTACAATCCTTCCTCCACCATCAATAGATTATGAAATTACAAATCAGTAAATATCCAACACGCTTAGATATTTGATTGATTGAAGTATATTAATATTTATGTTTTAGGATATATCAAATTAAGACTTCTCTAATGAATTCCCCAGGTGAAATGCCTACGCTATCTTATATAGGATATGAAATTGAAAATCTGTTAATATCAACCACTAATACATAATTGATTGACTGGAGAAAGTTGACATTTATTTTTTAGGATATTACAAGTCAAAAAAACTTTATTGAAGTCCCCAGGTGAAATGATCAGTCCATCTCATATTGAATATGTAATTGCAATTCAGTTGATATCAACCATTCTTAGATATTTATTTAGCTGTAGCAAAATAGTACTTATGTCTTAGGATATAATAAGTCAAAATTACTTTATTGAAGTCCGCAGGTGAAATGCTTAGTCCATCTTCAATGGAAAATAACATTACAATCAGAAAGTATATAACGGAATTAGATATTTGATTAAATGGAGCAAGTGAATATTTACGGTTTAGGATATAATAATTAAGACTGCTTCATAGAAGTCCTTAGGTGAAATGCTTACTCGATCCTAAATAGAATATGAAATTGAAAGTCAGTAAATTCTACTAACTTTATATATTTGCTTTGCTGGATCCAGTTAATATTTATGTATTAGGATATAATAAGTTAAAAATACTTTTTTAAAGGACCCAGGTGAAAGTCTTACGTCTTAAATAGATTATGAAATTACAATTCAGTATTTATACTACATTCGTAGCTACTAGATTAGCAGAAGAACGTTAATATTTTTGATTTAGGATATAATACGTTTAAGAGACTTGATTCATGTCTTTTGGTGAAATGCTTAGTAGATCGTATATAGAATATGAAATTACAAATTAGTAAATTCTATCAACCTTTAGTAGCTGCTAGGCTGGAGCAAGTTAATATTTTTTATTTAGCTTACAGTAAGTTAAAACTGCTCTTTAGAGGTCCTTGAAGTGCAATTCTTATTCCAATCTTTAATATATAATGAAATTACTTATCAGAAAACATCTAGGAATCTGAGATATTTCATTGGCTGGAGCAACTTAATATTTATGTTTTAAGATATAGTAAAAGGAAAATACTGTATTGAAGTCCCAAAGTTCAAATCTTACTCCACTTTAAATAGATTATGAAATTAAATATCAGTAAATATCCAACATGCTTAGATATTTGATTAACTGGAGTATATTAATATCTATGTTATAGGATATAATAAGTCAAAGCTTTTTATTTGAAGTCCACAGGTGAGATACTTTCGCTATGTTAAATAGAATATGAAATTACAAATCAGTAAATCCTACAAATCTTACATATCTGTTTGGCTGGATCAAGTTAAAATTTATGTTTTATAATATCATAATTTAAGACTGCTTTATAGAAGTACCCATGTGAAATGTTTAGTCAATCTTAAATAGAATATGAAATTACAAATCAGTAAATTCTATCAACCGTACATAATTGCTTGGCAGGAGCAAGTTAATATTCTTGCTTTAGCTTAAAATAATTTAAAACTGCTCTTTAGATGTCCCCAAATGCAATGCTTCCTCTAGTCCTTAATATAATATGAAATTATTTATCAGAAAATATCGAAGACTCTTTGATATTTCATTGGCTGGAGAAATTTAATATTTAATTTGAAAATACTTTATTGAAGTCTTAAGGTAGAATCCGTACTCCACCTTAAATAGGTTATGAAATTACAAATCAGTAAATATCCAACACACCTAGAAATTTGATTGTCTGGAGTATATTAATATTTATGTTTTAGGATATATTAAGTTAATACTGTTTTATTGATGTCGCCAGGTGAGATACTTTCTCTATCTTAAATAGAATATGAAATTACAAATCAGTAAATTCTATCAACTTTACATATCTGCTTGGCTGGAGCAAGTTAATATTTTTGATTTAGCTTACAATAAGTTAAAACTGCTTTATAGATGTCCCCAAGTGCAATTCTTATTCCAGTCTTTAATGTAATATTTCAATTACAAGTTAAAATTTGTTTAGGCTATCATAAGTTAAGACTGCTTTATACAAGTACTCAGGTGAAATGTTTACTCCACCTTAAATAGAATATACAATTACAAATCTGAAAATATATACTTTAAAGATTTAATTGGCTGGAGCAATTTAATATTTATGTTCTGCACATATATAAAGTTAAAACTTCTTTATTGAATTCCCCAGGTGAAATGCTTACTTCATCTTATTTAGAATATCAAATTGCAAATTTGTTAATATAAACCACTATTAGATATTTGATTGGCTGGAGAAAGCTAATATTTATCTTTTAGGTTATAATTAGTAAAAAATGCTTTATTGATATCCCCAGGTGAAATGCGTAGTAAATTTTAAATATGATATGAAATTACACATAACTAAATATTTACTAACCTTAGATATTTAATAGGCTGGAGCGACTTAATATTTATGTTTTGGGATATTTAAAATTAAAATTGATTATAAAGTTACAGATCAGTAAATATCTACCTCCCTTAAATATTTGATTTTCTGAAGATGTTAGAATTAATGGTTTCGGGTACAATAAAAACTGCTTTATTGAACTCCCCAGGAGAAATTCTTGCTCCATCTTAAATAGATTATTAAATACAATCAGAAAATATCGAACACTCTTAGATGTTTGATTGGCTGGAGTGTAGTAATATTTATGTTTTAGGATATAATCAGTTAAGACTGCGTTACTGATGTCCTCAAGTGATCTGCTTACTCCATCTTATATAGAATATGAAATTACAATATCAACCTCAAATACATATTTCATTTTTCATTGGCTGGAGCAAGTTAATATTTATATTTTAGGATATATTATAAGTCAAAATTACTTTATTGAAGTCCGCAGGTGAAATGCTTACTCCACCTTAAATAGATTATGGAATTACAAATCAGTAAATATCCAACACTCTTTGATATTTGACTCTTAGATATTAATATTTATATTTTAGGTTATAATAAGTTAAATCAGTTTGATTGAAGTCCTCAGTTGAGATACCTTCTCTATATTAAATAAAATATGAAATTTCAAATCAGTAAATTACACAAACCTTACATATCTGCTTGGCTGGATTAAGTTAAAATATATGTTTTATGATATCATAAGTTAAGAATGCTTTATACAAGTATCCAGGTGAAATGTTTTCTCCATCATAAATAGAATTTGAAATTACAAATCAGTTAATTCTCCAAACCTTAATATCTGCTTGGTTGGATCAAATTTTAATTTTATGTTTTATGATATTATAAGTTAAGTACACCGGTGAAATGTTTACTCCATCGTAAATAGAATATGAAATTACAAATCAGAAATTTCTATCAAACTTACATATCTGTTCTACTGTAGGAAGTTAAAATGTTTGTTTTAGCTTACAATAAGTTAAAACTGCTTGATAGAGTCCCCAAGTGCAATGCTTACTCCACTCTTTAATATAATATGTAATTACATTTCAGAAAATATCTGGTACTCTTACATATTTGTTTCACTGGAGCAAGTCAATATTTAAGTTTTATGATATAGTATAATAAATTGAAAATACTTTATTGAAGTCTTAAGGTACAATCCGTACTCCACCTTAAATAGGTTATGAAATTACAAATCAGTAAATATCCAACACACTTAGATATTAGATGGACTGGAGTATATTAATATTTATATTTTAGGATATAATAAGTTAATACTGTTTGATTGAAATTCCCAGGTGAGATACTTTCTCTATCTTAAATAGAAAATGAAATTAGAAATCGGTAAATTCTATCAACTTTACATATCTGCTTGGCTGGAGCAAGTTAATATTTTTAATTTAGCTTACAATAAGTTAAAATTGCTATATAGAGGTCCCCAAGTGCAATTCTTATTCCAGTCTTTAATATAATATTTTAATTACTTATCAGAAAATATCTAGGACTCTTTAAGTAGTAGAGGAATGAGATAAAATCAGTCGGAGTTTAATATTCATAATTCATTTGCATGTATTTAGAATTTATTTTCATGTATTTAGAATACATTTGGATGTCATTAGAATAATTTATATTTATATATTTGCATATTTATTACATTTATGAAAATATAATTTTTTTCATTTTATGAAGAATATGTAAATAGAATGTAATTAGAGGTACTAAATGTTATGCATATGATATTATGTTTATTACTGTAAAGTGTGTAATATATGAAACGATAATATTAATGTTTATAGTATTGAAAATAAGATTTTATTGAATGGCTTATTGCTGAAAGGGACCTGAGTCACTTTTGCACAATTCTGAGAAAAACAAGAAAAATCGTATAATATTGAGAGTGTAAGAAAGAAATGTGCTGTTGTTGGCTCAAATTTTTAGCATAATGAATAGTTAATTTTGCAACCCTCAATGCGCCCTCTTGCAGTATGCTGCTAGAGACAGAGGAGATGAAAAAGCTGTGACTCCGATACCTCAAAAATGTGACTCAGGTCCCTTTCTACAATAAGCCATTCTATTGTTTATGAAACGCTATGCTGGTAATGGGTAATGGTAAAGGTCTGATTACGATTTAGGTTATGGTCCCGGTACTCGAACCCCGGATATGTAGCTACTACTATTAATTATAGTGTACTAAGGAATAATATTATATGGTATGACAGATGGTGGTCCGAGACGTTAGACAGAAGACGGTGAACTCCACCCAAGTAGACGACAAAGGCATTTGAGGAATTTGCGGTCAACGTTAAATGACGTCAGAACGCCAGAACAAACAAAGAACCCTATTGACCAATCAGAAAACATTTTTTTCCAAGGTTAACTAGAACTCAAGAACAGGGGAAAGGTATGCAACCGCGTAGCATAGAACAACAAAGGATGTCTGGAATGCGTGGTCAAGGTCAAATCTCTGAAGCTATGCGTCGCTTGTGGAACCGGTTTAGCTAATTAATATTCCGCTCAGGGTTGCCCCTAGGGTACGGGATGCTTAAGCATCGGGATTAGGGTAGAACGCTTGCATGTTGGAACATGTTTCTGTCAAAGTAGCCCAAAGTTTCACAGAACACAAGAAAAAACGATTTTGGGATACCCAATTAGATTGGAGGGAGAATTTTACCCTGAACAAGAAGAACGAAGCGTAAGGGTTTGATCCAAACTACGAAAAAAGGAATGCTATCTGGGACGGGGCCTAAGGTTTTCACTATTTGCATTTATCACGGGGTGTCGAACCTCGGACCCTTTGATTATTGATTTAGCTTGTAACTTTATGTTACTGCGTGTTTTTTAACATAATATTGAGTTTATTTTTACCAAAGCTGAACTTTATGTCAAATAATTTACAACTTTTTATGTATTTAACACGATTTATTCGATTTAGGTAAGAGTTTTTATTATATTTTCGACACACAAAGTATGTTTGTCAAGTTTTATCTGGTTATATTTCAAGTTTATTCTATTTTTACTGTGATTATTACGATTTTAACAATTTAGGCTTTTTTTTTTACATTTTGGACACACGAAGTGTATCTTGTCAAGATATTTCCAATTAGTTTACAAGTTTATACCTATTTTTACTCAAATAACACGATTTGAACGTGCTTTTTTTCCTTATTGACGCACAAAGTGTGTCTTGTCAAGTTTCCTTTTACACGTTTAGGCTTATTATTATTCAAATAACACAATCTAATCCATTCAAGCAAGATCTTTTATTATATTTTGGACGCACAAAGAGATGTTTTCAACTTTTAACTGATTCTTTTGCAGGGTTTGTATTAATTTTTTATATATTTGGTTTTGTATTCGAAATTCACTATTTCTTAACTTAGAGTTTAGTATATATTTAAATCTTTTCAGAAACACTAAAGAAAAAGTAATCCTAATAAAAGTAATCCTATAGCGCTACAGCCCAATATTGGGCCCTGGCTTACCTACAGACTGTTGGCCTCCCTTCCACACGGACCACCAGGGGGGCGTGGAGATCTGCAGCCAGATTAGAGGGACGGGTGGTCTAAGGTGCCTTAGACTGCACGGCCACGGAGGAGGACTAAAGGTGATGCCTGCTACGTAGGAAAGTTTGTTTATTTTAGAGTTTGCTGTGTGTCTTGTTAGAGTAGGTAAAATTTCCTAAATATGTGAGGCAGGGCTAAATATACTCTTGTTCTTGACTATTTTGGAGACGATGAGATCAGCACCACGCTCCAACTGCCTTTACCCCATGTATTCAATTTTATTGAGGCTTAGTGAATCCTAATTTATGCAGGAGAGAAAGCTTGAAAATTTCGATCTCAGATATCCCACAACTATCTGTTAGAGTATTTGAAAGGATATTTTATACTTATTATGTGCCACTAGAATATCAAAGCTTGCTTAATTTTTATGTCTGTAGCGCTGTTATTGTATTTTTAGCTAAGGCTTACTAGATAAAGTACACGAAATGTTTAACATTTCGAATATTTGCATAAATATGAGGCCAAACTTTTACTGCAACTAAAATTATTATGTGTCTATAAGGACTGAAATCCCTTTACCGAGGGGTCTATAACTGGACGCTTACTAATATTGTTTCCTTTTCCCCTTAAATATAATATTTTAACAATATAATAACAAATCACAGGACAATACGAAGTTTATACACGATTTAGGTCCATTTTCTAAACTTTTTTTACTATGCTAGATGAATTATTTAGGCTTATAGCCCCTTTTTAAGGTATTTTCAAGTATTTCTGCTTAATGCCAGGAGTTACTTTTATTTTGTATATTATACAAGGTTTATTTTTTACTACAATCACTATAGGTCTCTGACTACTAAAATTCTCTCACTGAGACTAAAAGCTGAGGCTATAACTAGACACTTACCGTATATAACGACAATTCACAGGACAAAACAAAGTTTACAGACGACTACATGACTACATGGGCCATAGGTTCACTTGCCAAACTTTTCTTACTATGCTAGAAGAATAATTTAGCCTTATAGCCTTTTTCAAGGTATTTTTCAAGTATTGCTGGTTTTCTTGGGTGCGTCAACACTTGGGTTATTTGCATTTGCTTTATTATACGAGGCTACAATCACTATCTGAGGACTGAAATCCTCTGATTGAAGCTAAAAGCTTAAGCTGTAACTAGGGACTTAGCATGTATATCGATAATTTATAGAACAACACGAACCTTACAGAGGATTGTAGGTGACGTAGGCCAACACGACAGAGCCCTTATTAGCCTGCAAGAAGATTTTGTTACTGTTTCACAAGAATGCTATCCTTCACCCAACATTTGCTTTATTAATTAACTATATATACCAGAAGCACACAGACCAACACTAACTAGAGTGCATTTCAAATGATATCAGGCGCTAAATGTAGCAAAAACTAACTATGATTGTCTATATCTCTGAGAATTTACGCAAAAGCAGATAACCAGATTTAATTAGCGTTCTCTATTGACTGGATTATTTAACAGATCCAACAGGAAGACGGCAAAATTCACTAAATGTAGTTCTATAGTATAGGTGTTTTCAGAGATATAAAAATAACAAATATAAGATTTCTCTTTTCTTACTTCTGAGGCTAATCTTGACGCTAAGGATAAATGGAGAGAAAATGTAACGGAGGAGAAAACAGTCCCCAAAAGTTATGGGCTGCACATAAGTTAATACCACAGAGATATTACAGTAGGTGTAGGTTCAAATAACAGAGCATTCCTACCATAAAAAATACTAGTTATGCTGTACTGTTAGCTAAAGATGCTGATATTTGAGAAACTTAAAAGTATACTTGCGACTTACTGTTGCACAAGATCCGATGGCAAAATTTTAAAAAAATGTAACCGCCCAGAGAGGGACTCAAACCAAGACCATCTTGAACTTCAGGCCACAGCGCTCAGTCAAGACGTCATCATCTGGAGGCGATCGTCTTAACGCTGTAAACCCCTTGTCGTAATTTTACCGTAGATAATTAAGGTATATTTATTTCTTTTATGAAGTTAAATGTATAATATTGAATATTTACACCAAAATTTTCATTCAGGCCACCACAAAAATTCCTACCATAGCACAAAGAAAGAGTTGATAACCGTTAGAAACTTCCTTGCGGAAAAATTTAAACATTGTATATCTTTGAAAAATATTATCGGGAATATTTGTCAGCTACAGTAAAACTCGTAACTGCTTTTGTATGAACTTTTGTATGTAAAATCAATTGATTAAATAAAAAAAAGCCGTGTTAGGTTGACCGTAAACTTTCCAAGTTACCTAATTAATTAAATTGTCTTTAACTCTCCCCAAAATTAATCATCCAGATAAAGCAGATTTTCTACTTAGCTATACAATCTCAATACAAAAGCTTAACTTCTATATCCTTGCAGCAAAAGCGAAACAAATTGGTACAAGGGCAATGTTACATTTCTGTGAATAAAGACTAAACCTAAATCATTTGTCATATTGTAATTTCGATCCTATTGACTTTATTGAACGAGAGATAATATACAAATTGAATCTTTTCATTGTCGTTAGTGAGATCTGTGACAATAACTTAAGAGTTTCATTGAAAAAAAGCAGATTAATATTTCGATCTTAGCGTTCACTTGGGATATAAACATTTTGAATATTTCCTTACACTGTTTTTACATTCTGTTAATAGCATCGTGAAGAATGTTAATAAATTATGAAACAATAAACATTATCACTGATTTAATAATCAGTTACGAACATTGAAGCTTCACAAAGACAAAAAATAAAAAGCAGTTCATATGAAACCGTATTATAAAATTTAATACATTTGTAGTTCATATTAACATAGCTAGGTAACAAAATGCTTTCTGTGTGAAAACATTTGTATTTGAAACATAAGTAATATATTCTTGGATAGTTTTTCACACGAATATCTCATCGAAGTTCTTGTTACACATCGCACCCTTGTATTTGAATATACAACATATCTTCCGATTGGCGTAAAGAACCATAAAGCGGGATAAAATAAGAATGTAAATGTACACATGTATCAACTTTACCCCATTGTATAGCTTTCTTTCATTAAAAACATTTTGAAACTGAAAATTTGTGTAAATAATATGAAAATTTTATCGAATTCTTGCATAAAATTTTCACTAACATATTACTTTAGTAGACACGAACGTAATATTTTAAACGTTTGTAATTCAGGGTAAATTATTTGATATTTCTAATAACAACAAATGTTGACATGACCACATTTAAGAGTATATTAGATGCCTATTCCGTACACATGAAATGTTTACATCATGAACTATTACTCTTATTTATTTATGAGTATAAAACCTTTGTTACTTAACTTGTATCTTTTCGTAGGGACCGAATCACATGGAATTGCCCTAAGCATTTCTCATTTTCAGCAACATCTTGAAGAAATGTGAAGTTACTTTTTCATCATAATTGCCTCTGTAATTGAGCACACAACACTTATACACCATACCTCTTGCACATTTAAGCATATTTACAAGTCATGAAAACTCGATTACAGTTCCTAAATTTGCATTACAATTCCATATTCACTAAAAAGGTCCATCATTGATTCCGAAGAAGCAAATCAGACATGGCGCCTATCTCGCCTCCAGTTGATGACGATTAGTCACGTGACCGGAGCAAGCCATGAGGCTTTCAGATTGAGAAGGTAATGCTCAAACCCTGGACAGATAGGTTAAAAACCTAATGCTATGTCAACTAAGTTAACTGGGAAAAGGTATACCTTACTTGAAAAGTTAGTTATGTTAAGAAATATATTGAAACACTTGAGAACACTCTTGGTCTGGATCGGCAGAGAAGGAGACAGACAACATTTCCAAATCTTTACAGACTGGATGTATTTTACCACTATAGACAGTCTATACATATACTATATGTAATTCGAAACGCTTGAGTCAATTAGCTTTCAAAATTGATGTAAAGATTGTGTTTGGTGACCTTAACAAGTTACACTTATATCCAGTTACGGACAAATAAAGCTACAAACTCTCACATTTGCTGTGAACGCACAAACTACTAGCCACGTTTAAGTACCATTTTCCTTGACTATAGTACAAATACCAAAGAAATAGATATATTTTAGTATAATTTGCCAAAATGTACTAGTATTTAATTCACAAAGTTAGGTAAAAAACAGTATTTTTTAAAAAATATTGTCCGTATCTAAAAATTTTATGCTTTTTGTTATTTAGCCAGTTCCTAACTTTTATACTTGGTTTACACTATTTGGCATCCTTTAAATAACAAAAGAAGGAATCATTTGTTTAGTATTTTTACTACGTTATATAAGAAAACAAAGCTAATTATTTTTAGTTTAACTTAATTTTTAACAAATTGTTACTAATTTATATATCAAAGTTTCGTTATTTAGAGTGTATGAAGGTGTATACAGTTAATATTTGTACCTATCAGTGCAACTAACATTTATATTTTATACACAAAAGATAATATTTACAGTTAAATTACTTGAATCAGATACTAATATTTTACAGTAATTGAATTATTCAGCCTTATAGTCAGTGCTATCCTGCATCAGAAAGTTTCTTAATTTTCTTTAATGCATACTTTGTATTTTGAGCTATTCCTAAAACGTATTTCTAAGATAAATCAATTTAATTTTCCGCTTATAATGCAAAGTTGACACAGTTTTCGCACAATGCAATGTAAATTTTTTATATTCACTACTTATAAACCAAACAATTATGCTTATTTAGTGTATAACTAACTAACTTTTTAGCCTTCTTAAATCCGAAGGTTCATGGCTGCAGCAACAGAGGCCTTCCATCTGTCCCTATACTGAGCAAGATCTATATACTCTTTTCCATCACTACCAATTTCCTTTAGGTACATCTCAACATTATCCCTCCATCTTCGTCTTGGTTTTCCTACTGGTCTCTTACCATCAGGTCCAACAAGAATCCTGTAAAGTCTTTTCTACGCTACCATTTGTGCCACATGGCTTGCCCACCTAAATCTTCTTGATTTAATCATTCTAATAATATCTGGACATGAATACAAATTATGTAGTTCTAAATTATGTAACCTTCTCCACTCACCTGTCTCCTCATCCCTTTTAGGCCCAAATATCTTCCTAAGGACCTTATTTCCAAATAGTAGCAATTAGAACATGTCCTATTCCTCAAACCCAGGCAAGCAGTCAGCCAGGCGGCCATGATTTCTACCTAGAAAGTCAGTTCAGCGCCAACTAGGGCATTCCTACTAGAAATCCAGTTACGTGTGATAGGGGCTTCACATATCTGCTTGGCTGGATCAAGTTAACTTTTATGTTTTATGATATCATACAAGTAACAAGTAACCATGTGAAATGTTTACTTCATCTTAAATAGAATATGAAATTACAAATCAGTAAATTCTATCAACCTTACATATCTGCTTGGCAGGAGCAAATTAATATTCTTGTTTTAGCTTACAATAAGTTAAAACTACCTTATAGAGGAGTCCTGTCAAGTTGTCCCCCCACCATATACTACAAACGATTCAAATATGTCATAAGATTCTCCTTCGTTTGTGCCGTATTGTGCCGCTTTTACTTTCGTTTTCACTATTACGGTTCTCGAGTAATCGTGCATTGAATTCGGAGAGCTAACTTGACGCAACCGCCAGTTTTGTACGGTTACCAAAATAATGACACTGGAATATTTGACGTTTGTGCCGTTTTGTGACACATTTTTTTCGTTTGTACCGTAATGGTTTTCGACAAAATGAAATTCAAATTTGGTGGGGGCTGCCCCCACATAATGCTGTATGACAAAATACATATGAAATAGATAGTATTTCGTTTGTGCCGGTCTGTGACGTTCAAATTTTCGTTTATGCCATTTCGGTTTAGCAGTAATTAATATTTAAAAATGGATGGTTTAAAGCTACTAAATGCTTCCTAACTGTCAAGTTGGCCCCCACCATGACAGAACAAAAATTCAAGCATGTCGCTGTGTAGAATTTCGTTTGTGGCGGTTTTTGTCGTTCCAGTAATTTGTGTTCAAAGATGACGGACATCAAATCACGGAATCTAACATAATTCATGTTTTTTCCGTTTTCGTAATGGTACAAACTGTGTAACCTCTTCAAATCATAAGACATTGTTTGTACCTGTTTGTACCGTTGAAATTTTTGTTTGTACCGTAACCATTTAAAACTACTTTGTGTTCAAACATAGCGGACATCAAATATCGGAATCTAACATAATTCATGTTTTTTTTTCCGTTTCCGTAATGGTACAAAACGTTTAATCCCTTTTCCACGTAGCACATCTGTTGTACCTGTTTGTACCGTTGAAATTTTGTTTTGTACCGCAACCATTTTCCACTAATTTGTACCGTTACAAAAATAATGAGACTGGAATATTTGACTTTTGTGCCGTTTTGTGCCACATTTTCTAGTTTGTACCGTAACTGTTTTCGAGAAAATCAAATTCAAATTGGGGAGCTGCTCCCCGTTTAATGCTGAATGACAAAAATCGTATGAAATAGATAGTCTTTCGTTTGTGCCGGTTTGTGCAGTTCAAATTTTCATTTGTGCCATTTCGGTTTTCCAGTAATTAATTAATATTGAAAAATGGAGGGTTTGAAGCTAGATAGTATTTGGTTTCTGCCGGTTTGCGCCGTGCCGTGTAATTAATATTTACAAATGGAGGGTTTGAAGCTACTAAATGCTTTCTAACTGTCAAGTTGGCCCCCAACATGACAGATCGAAAATATAAGCCAGTTGCTGTGTAGAATTTCGTTTGTGGCGGTTTGTGCCCTTAAAATTTTCATTTGTACTGTTACCGTTTTCTAGTAATTTGTGTTCAAGGATGGCGAACATCAAATCATGGAATCTAACTTAATTTTACATACCTCCGTTTTCGTTTCGGTACAAACCTTGTAAACTCTTCACATGATAAGACATCGATTGTACCCGTTTCTACCGTAACCATTTTCCACTAATTTGTGTTCAAAGATGGTGGACATCGAATCACGGAATCTAAATTAATTAAAGTTTTCTCCGTTTCCGTAATGTTACAAACCGTTTAATCCCATATCTTCGTAGCACGTCGTTTGTACCTGTTTGTAGCGTAACCATTTCCTAGTAATTTGTGTTCAAAGATGGCGAACATCAAATCACGGAATCTAACTTAATATATTGATTGATTGATTGATTGATTGATTTGGTGTTTTAAATCCACTTTGTGCACAGTAAGGCTAATTGGGACTGGACCTACAGTTTAAAGTGGGATCCGAACCACCATATGCCTCCACCGGGTTATCTAACATGGACCCCTTCTAACTTAATTTATAATTTCTTCGTTTCCGTAATGGTACAAACCGCATGATCCCTTCGAATCGTAACGCATCGTGTGTACTTGTTTGTACCGGTTGAAATTTGATTTGAACCGTTACCGTTTTCCAGTTATTGCTGTTCATATAGTGGGGTGGAAATTATAGAGACGTAATTATTGTTACGGAAAGGGTATACAAACTGTCTAATAATCACGCCATTCTGTATCACATAGGTATTTTTAACCGTTAATATTTTTATTTTTATCGTTATAATCTTCGAGTAATTCCAGGTCATAGATGACAGAGTAAATTAATAGTAATAAATTTAATCGAATTTTGCTTCGGTATGTATAAATGTGCAAGCAGTTCAAGCGGGTCACCCAATAGTACTTATTACAACTAGGTATACCTTTATGATTAGGGCTCGGTTATTGACCTAAAGACTCTTTAAAGATTACAGGAAAGGTGACCTTAAAATTACTAAAATATGACCTAAATATGTTTAAAGAGACTCATTAGTAGGTAACGGAACATTAGGTAAATAAATGTTTTTTTTTTCTGCTATAAGATAGAGACCCTCGTTTTGCCAAAATTCTGATCATAGCTTTATATTTCAACACAGCAAATTTTATTTGACATAAAAACACATATTTTCCAGTTTTCCGTATGTAAATACATATTTTGCGAATTTTCATTTTAAATACATAAAATAACTCGTTGACTTCAGCTACCTCGAAATCCTCGAAGGAAAACTGTTTATTCTCCGCACCTCTTTCATATCGAGAGTGCTACGATCCTAGGGGGGGGAAATATTACCCAGATGAGGCAAGCATACAACGTAATGCAGAGCTTCGAGAGTGTTTCTGCCTTTGTTATGTTCTGATTCGGTACTTGTGCAGCAGTAGGTGTTTTCTCGTGCGATATTCCAAAAGTTAAGTCAAGTGTTTCATCTCGTATGCAACAGTTCTGTAAAGAATATAAGGATGTGTTTTCAACTGATGGCAAAGTCTTATTTTGCCAACCCTGTGGTAAATCTATCGCAGCTGACCAACGTTTGCAAATTACGCAGCATTTAGGTAGCAACAAGCATGTTGTTGCTTCTTCACGTTTGAGCGGCAGACAGGCACTTATCGGGCAAGAAACTCCACCTACTTCTGTGGAACCGTAAAAATTGTCCGCTTTTTCAATGAACTTGTGCAGAGCTTTTGTGTCCACAGATATTCCACTGTTCAAATTAAAGAACCATGATTTACGAAACATCTGCACAGGTGTTACGAGCAAACCTTACAATGCTCACAATGTGCGCATCAAAATATTTGGGTATGTATTGATGGAACTACAGACTCCACCGGTAGGAAATTGGGAAATGTGATTGTGGGAGTGATAAATAATGACTGAAACTGTCTCAAGGAAAAAATATTTGCTAGTGTATAGAGAGCTAGCTAGGGCTACACATGTAAGGATAGCAAGGCTTTTTAACGCAGCAATGCAGCTATTGTGGCCGGATGGCATAAAATTTGACAATGTTCTTCTCCTCGTGACAGATGCTGCAGCTTACATGAAAAAAGCTGTAGTAGGCCTTGCCGTTAGCTACCTCAAAATGGTGCACGTTAGATGTGTGGCTCATGCGTTGCATAGAATATGTGAAAAGATAAGAACTCTTTATCCCGATGTCGATAAACTGGTTTCAAATGGCAAGAAAGTTTTTATCAAGTCGCCTAGAAGAATATACATTTTTAAACAAAAATGTCCTGAGGTTCCCTTCCCCCTACACCTGTAGTTACGCGATGGGGCACTTGGTTGGATGCAGCTGTATCTGTATCTGTTGTAAATGGTCTCGACAAAGAAGACGCATCATCGTCTATAGAAATTCTTCTGCAAGAACTGTTGAAGGATCCAGCCTTAAAAGTCGAATTGGCATACATCTCAACAAACCTGTCCTTTCGGTCTAATTCCATACGAAAGCTTGAATCGTCTGCGAACACTTTGGCAGCTTCCGTGGGTGAAGTCCGTATAGTAGAAACGAAACTGAAAGAACTCACTGGATCTAACGCACAAGTGCTAATGTCTAAATGTACAGACGCCAAATTGCACGTGTTTTGGAAGGTGAAGTCGAGGAAGAGGAAACTTTGGAAAACTTCAGCGTTAGTGACATTTCGTGCTTCAAATATTCAAAAATTGTTTCTTGTGACGTGGAGCAATCTATCTCACAATATAATATGCTTTTTTTTTAGATAATTGTCAAAGATTTACAATGGAAAACTTGGAAAAGAACTATGGTGATCCACTGTAAATTTTCGAAAAAATAGCTCGCTAAGAGGTCAATCACACCTGTAACAAAAGTAAACAAACGAACCGTCATTTTGCAATCAATAGTATTGTTCTATTTCAATTTCAATTTACTTTATTAATGGGCGAGGTTCAGCCTGCGGATGTTCTACCTTGTTGCAGGTGTGATTGACAACACTGTAAGAGACAGCGCCACCTCATTCGTCCAAGGATGTTCGAGGTCTTCTGAATAGGCCGTGATGGACCTATTCCCTGGCCACCGCGCTCTCCTTACATCACACCCTTGGATTTTTTCTTCTGGGGGTATGTCAAAGATTGTGTTTACCGCACTTTTGTTCCTGATGTTGCTAATATTCGAAGAATAACGGAGAGTATCCTAAGTGTTACTGGTGATATGCTGGAGCGTGTATGGGCAGAAGTGGATTGCCACCTTGAGCAACTAGAGGAGCGCACATTGAGGTGTATGGCATATAAACGTGGAGACTTGTAATACATTCAAATCGTAATGCAGAACTTCAACGTAATTTCTACTGTTGTGCGACAAACTACGTATATTTGGCTGCTCTTCGCTTGTGAGTACCGGTAGGAAATTCTCTCTTCAGCCACCAGCAGTAAGCATCTGCAAACATGTTACTGTTCCATTTGCTTGATTTCCTTGAGAACTTGGAATTTTTCTCATAGTCCTTCCCTAAGGAGTGGACCCCAAAGGTTATCAGAAAAAAAAATTCTAGATGGCTATAAAACATGTATACCTTCAACCTAAGTCCCTGAATAAAACTAGCATTTAATGTTCACAAGTTCTTTGTAGTTTGAAGCTTTCACCTTATAAAGATCAGTCTTCATAACGTCTCTAAAGTTTGCCATTTTGAAACTTCTGTTGGGGACATCACCTCCTCAAAGTAAAGTACCACAAAAACGTTTACTAATATCTGGAACATCTAAGATATCTTCTTTCATTTTTGCTGTAGTAATGCCTGGAAATCGGTGGCATAAGTATTTTATGTACTCACCGTCACGGTCAAGAGCGTTAACATTTTTGCTATTGTTTCTGATGTCAAATCGCTTCACATTTACGGAACAAAAATAGCAGTTACTGCTATCTCCGAAGCCCAAATTATATTACAGGAGATAATCGATTTGCAAATGTGGCTGATGCTTCACTCTCACATAACGACCGCAGGGAAAAGGTACTAGTAATAGGTCGTCTTACTTTTAACTATCAACAGGCTTCTTCCTGAAGATTCTTCCACAACAAGCGTCTGCTGGAAGGCGGAGCTACCAGTCCATGTACACTTCGCAACATCTTATTTGACCGCCCCGAAAGATTTCTAAGTCCCAAATTCGTATACTTAGCAACAATGCACTTCGGCTCCAAAGGAGAGTAGCCAACTTTGAGTTGGTCCTTCCACTAGACGAAAAACGCTGCGGTGAGAGGTATTCAATTTCGCACTTTCCATGAACTTAGAAACTATAAACCGCTATTATAATACACAATCAAACAGAAATAATAAATTGATAAAATAACCTTGAGGAATTTTTACGATTCTGATTGCTCGACTTGAAATTAGTGGGGTTTGAAACACTGAATACAGTTTTTCTCCACCTGGAGGATATCGCCATCAAGTTTGTGCAGAAAGAAGCAAATTTGTGAGGAGTTTATGCGACATTTTATTTTCAATAGCTTGCATAATATCAAACAGTTCTCAAAAAATAATATTTTTCACGACTTGTCGAGAAAATATGCTTGGAACAGAGGAAGGTGGTAGTCTTCATGAACGTCAACATGTTTTTAAGGGTTTTGCGTCATGAAGTGAACGTAGAGCAGTTGGTTACACCCTGTTTTCCTTATCTTTCGTCAAGCGTGAAAGGTCGTGGGTTCAAATCCCACCCTCTCCTCATACTTTTTTTTTTGCTGAACAGAGACCGTTGATATTAGAATATTTAAGAAATGAATCCGATGCACACTTGAGGGACACTGCGCATATTTCCCCTTAGAAGTTGCAGATTTTCAGTTTTTAAAATTAAAACTTTTTTTTCGTTATTGTTCATATGTTGTGTTAACACACACATCATGATTAATTCACAAATCACATATATGTATTCAGGATACAAAATGTAATGTTATTTAAGTTATGTATGGCTTGTTCTTTACTGACACCTAAAATATTGATTATTTGATTTCGAAATAGTAAAACAAACATATACAGTTATGTTAAGTAGTGATTTAGTGCATTACTGTAACAAAGGAGAGCGTTTAATGAGTTAAAATTGCTAAGACTGGTAATTTTATGTCCGTTCCTTCGTAATGACTGTTGTCAATCCCCTCACCATCATCTTACCATGCGTATAAAAATAATACTAAATCGCCAATTAACATAAGTAAATGGTTATTGCGACGGAGGCTAATTCGATAAGAAACTATGTATATAGTGAGTGACAAACAAAAAAATCGAAACCTCATAAGGATCGTTAATTCGTCACTGCTTTGTATCTAAAATGTTTGTCTTCTTTGAACAGAAAGTACGAGTATCAGATATAACAAACTTTCCCCACTAACTTTGCAATATTCGATACCACCATTACAGACTTACATTACGTAACTTGATTCTGCGCATTCCACGTGGCATGTGACTTCCTCCTATCATCGAAACAACTTTCTCTTACTATTTATTTCCTTTCACCTCGTGAAATACAGAGACCAATGTTAACTTCTTAGCATGGTGGATAAACTTTACATCCAACGATAAACTCCTGATAAAAATCCTGCCTAGGTGGAGAATCGAACCTACGACCTCCCTCCTCCAGGTAGGTCATCTTATGATTAGCTACCAGTTTGAAGAAACCAATTCACAATTCATGGCAATTTGCATGAGGAAAGGAATTCAGAAAAAATCGAGAAACTATGAAAGGGAAAGATGATGAACATGTCTATTGGTGTTTTTTCATATTTTGTAAATTGTGTAAAAATTCCGTGTTTTGAACAAGCAATTGTTTAGTTATGAAGTCTTTTGATATTTGTTTAAGGTAGGAACAGGAGAGCGAAAAGGAGTAATTCGAACCAGAACCCGGTTGCCAAGAAACTTCAGCTTTTCTCCAAAGACAGTATGAAAAGAGAGAGAAAGGGATATTCGACGTATGAAATATAAAATCTGTGTGAAAATAAAACAATGGAAACCCTGCAAGATAAACTAGCGAACTTCACACTATGAAAACATATTTTCGTGGTGGAAAACTGCAAGTCATTTTCGAAATATGAACTTGATTTCTTTCTGTATTAGAAAGTGGAGATATGGGACGATACAATCCCTCAGCAAGTAAAATTTAAGTAAGCCGACTCCTTCCCTCCAACTTTATCAATGGTCATAATTAGTAATTAGTGTCCGGAAGTTGAGGAAAAATCAACTTTTTTCTAACCCTTAAAAACAATGCCAAACTGATATCATGTCCGTTTCCCTTCAGTTAGAGCCGGAAAACACTTTCTATTTTACATTTATGTTGCATTTTTTCAGCCTTTTTTGGCTTTTAGTTAGTCAGTATTCTTAACAGTTTTCGTTGCATTTTTTTACTTATTTTTGTGGTTTATTTTTCTCCTCCTTTGTTGTTTCGTTCATTTTAAATGCATTTACTAGTAAAACTTACATATTTAGATTTCTTGACATGGTCCTTTTAGCAAATTCATTATGAATCGAAAATACGGTCAATGGAAAAGCATAATATCATTCTTAACTGAAATGTTTGGCAATGTATTAAAATACTTTGTGTGAGGACTACTTTGAGGTTCTTTTTCTGTACACTATTATTGCTTTAATCTGTGGTTTTATAGTAAAATTAGTCATAATGAAATTATACTCTGGTGTACGCGAAGCATAATTGTATTTCCGGATGCTGGCCGATTACAGTATCGTAGAAGGCCCACTCTGAAAGGCGATGTATTGGTTGATTCGGTGTTTTAATCGGGACTGGACCTACAATTTAAAGTGGGATCCAAACCACTGCGCAATGAGCCTCCACCTGATATTAAAACGGGAACACCTTGATTACAACATGCTGTTTAAGAACATGTATTTATGATATATTAATTCTTAATGTGTGTTTACATAGCTTTTGACAGCTAAATGGAGAGAAAGGTCTTGCCAAAAATCCTGCCAATCACTGAAAAATCAAGAAGATGAGTAGAAACATTTCCGAGGTATGCATCGCATAAATATTTACAGTGATTTAAGGCCGTACTAAAGGCAATTTTGTGGTAATTTTTCGCTAACAGATGGCAGCACAGTTTGCCATGGCAACCGAGGGACATGTTGCCAGATCTCCGCGTAATCAAGGTAGATACATACAGGTTGGTCGATTAGGGTACTCCTTGATGGGATATGACGTCACGTTGGTTAGCAGATTTTTATTGAAAAATCTAACTAGATGTGGAGCAACGTAATTGTTTGTTTATCATGAGATTTTAGTTGTATGTTCTTATTGAAAAAAAATACAACAATTTATCAGCAATGCAAGATAGTAATAGTCGTAATAGTAATATAAAATCCATTGTATTGTATTATGTATTTCTTTTAATATTTCGAAATCAGAAGAGAACATACAAAGATAGCTGTAGTTAATTCAAACACGAAATGCATAAAATAAGAAGAGTAATTGAAATAATTGAAAATATTTTGCAATTACGTTTGAAGCGAATGCTGCATTGACTGTAGAATTCACTTTATATGACAGTACTTGAACATATTTATATCTTTTATCGGTGACGTTAGCAGATTTTATTCATAAATTTGCAGAATTTCAGTGAACATCTTGTAAATATTTATAAATATTAGCGCTCTCTAACGATCCTCAATCTTTTATCCTTCAAGTGAATAAACATGTAATTCTGCACCCTTATTTTTACTGAGTTTTAATATCGCGATTTTGAAATAAAAATGTCAGAAGAATCCTGGATACGCAATAGAAGACATATTTGTTATTTTTATAATAGTTCAATATTAAATACAGTTTTGTAGCGCATCTAATTTATTTGCATGACATGTCACCACACAATGTCCTGTTTCATAGTTCTTTACGGATTTGGTCTATTCTGGTTTTCAGTTCTGCAGCTGATGTAGAATCTTTGGAAGTATCAGTAACATTTTCAAGTAACAGTAACTGTAAACTACTTACGTTATGAAATTAGTAATTGTAACTCAGTTATTTTTCCACCTAACTAGTAAGTTGTACAATTACTTTACTGCACGGAAAGAAATATTAAATTGAACCAAATGTTCTCCTCAAAGAATGGGTAAATTGACGATTATTAAAGCCGGCCCCCGTGGCGGAGTGGTTAGCACAACGACGCCAGGGGTCCCGGTTTCGAATCCTGGCCTGGGCATGGATGTTCGTGAGTGTCCATTCATCAATTTCATCATATCCACTCATCTCTATCATCGTAAACTAGCCAAAAGTGACACAAAAAGCGAAGTAAAATAAAGCAAATCAATCAATCAATCAATTGATGATTATTAAAATCTCGAGACCATGAGGACAAATTTGTATTTTTTTCGTCAAGAGCCAGGATGTATCCCAAGTTTATTTTTATTAGGACACTTACCATATAAGACTACATACATAATCTCCAACAATCCTCATGGAGAGTAATTTTATAGTTCAACAAAAATTCTAAAAAATATTTGGTTTGCTCAACAAAATGAAATGAAATGTTAATCGCCATGGCTTTGTAACAGAAGTTTACTGTGAATTTTATTGCCTCAATGATTTTACATGAAATGTAAGAAATAAGTTATAATTTCATGAAACGTAATGCTTAGCATTTAGTGGTCATCGGTGGCGAAAAGGACATCGCGCTTGTAACTCATGATCCGAACAACGTCTTACGAAATGAAACAAATTTAGAGTAAAGTAACTGTAATAATAACTATGTCAAGTACTTTCTAAAGAACAGTAATAACAGTAATTATATGCGAATTACTTTCTCTAGTGATTAACTCGGAGTTACTTTTAAAGAGTAACTATTCAAAAACTGCTGATATATCATCGAGTTCAGCAACATATTAGTATGAATTGCGAGGGAAGTTGAGCCTCCCCCTTGGCAAAGTGGTAACGTAATCGCCTTGTAATACAGGAGTCCCAGGTTCGATAGACGGTGAGTGTACAGTGATCGTCAAATAAAAATGGGACAACTAGATCCTGAAAGTCTCCCTTCTCTGCAATGCGTCTTGTGTGTTGTCTAAATCTACGGCAATGAGTGATGTAATGGCAAGTTCTGTCACTGCCGTTGAGTTAGGCAACACACATAACGCATTGCAGGGATGCAGGTATTTCAGAATATAGGTGTCCCATTTTTATTGCCGGTGACTGTATATAGTGGTATGGATCCCACTTTAAACTGTAGGTTCAGTCCCAATTAGCCTTTCTGTGTATAAAGAAGATTTAAAAAACGTATTTCAAGGGAAGATACAATACAGTAATAAATACAATTAGAATAGAAGTTCAATAGCTTACAAAATAATTGTTTACAGGGAGTACTAAAACTAGATTTTCGGGATATATAAAATCATATTTACGTTTTTGTTTCAATGCATATTTATTATTTTTCTTTATCGTACCCTGCAAAACATTATTGCGTTCTCTGAGAGCAGTGTTGGCGATTGGGTTCCAAAACTGGGAGAGGGCAGGGACACTTTAATTTCCATTGGTAGATGAAGTTTTGTATAGTATTGGGGTAAAAGTGGGGGCCATCTGCCCCTCCCCCTAATTGCCGCCACTGTCTGAGATAGTGTTGCCCACGGGACGAGACGGGACAGACTTCTAAAAATTCGAGACGAGACGAGATTGATCATGTGTCCCGAGACAAACGAAAATTTTCGAGACGAGACAGCATTTCACAGCATTTCCACGAGACGAGACAGGCCAAAGTCTCGTCTCGTGGGCAACACTAGTCTGAGAGATATGCTTTTTGCAAATTATCATCGTATTCAGGAAGAAATTTATTTCCTTAAGATTTTTGAAAATACCTCTAAAAATTTAAACTTGCAAGAATATCAATGAATGCGTACCAATGCTTGACAGACAAGACAAGTAAGTCACACCCCTGGCACTGTTTTTTTTCCTCCTGTTTCCCCTAATATACAATTTACAATTGATGACCACTTGCTATCAGATATTATTAAGGCTTGAAACATAATTTCTTGTGCATATTTTGGACTCTTGATTTCTAGTAAATCACCACCATTCAATCAAGTGTCTACGCTAGCAAGCAAAAATGTATGTACTCTTCCACGTAAAGTTCAAACAGTCCACTTTGTTGATTTACTGTATATTCCGTAGAAGCTTATACACCAACTGCCATGGTACGCAACTGCCATTGTCGGTCAAATCTATTGTCCTTTTGTACAAATTTCAATAGTGCTCTTTACTATTGGTAGAAGACACTTCGATTAGTTTCTCAAATGCTCATCTGCAAAAGGAACAAATAAAAATAGTTTTAACATCGTATATGAGGCTATGAACTTACAAAACATGTTTAAAAAATATTGATATTACATTGTTACAACCTTAGACAAGTTGAGTTAATAATGGAACTTACAGATGTTGAGTAAATGGATTTGAAAATAATGGATCCAATTTGCACTATAATGCTTAACGATATCGTCCTGTTATTAAAGGACAGTTTGGTTCACGATATGAGCTCACTTCAATGATCTAACTTTATAATGAATGTTAAATATGATGAGCCTAAAACAGAAATTGACAAAATAATTGTTAGAAATATTTTCATAGTAGAGTGATGATTGCAACGCTATATGGAGTGAGGTTCCTCCAGGTTCGAATCATGGTTTCATGTATGTATTTATCATTATCTTTGTTCCAATCATCCATTTTATCAAATCATTATTCATCATCATTGTTCCAAGGAGCAGAAGTTGGAGGTAAAATAACAGAAATACATTATGAAATGCAAATTCAGTTCCTACTATATTTTTATTGAATTATTATAGTAGACCAGCCAAGAAGCAAAAAAGCTTAAAAAACCTTTATCTGCATGGAATGTTAATAATAGGCATCCATGCAAAATCAATCATCATAGGTCTGAGAGAAAATCTAGTCAAGCTTCAAACTCACTGGTATTCGAAGTAAACTATTTAGTACAAACGGCTACTGAAATCCAATCTGATATTGAACCAAATATACGTAGCATAATGAGGACAAATTATGATTTCTATGAAGTTCTGTGTCATCCACAATTAAATTATTGCCCTTGTACTTGCAAGTATGGGAACATTTATCTATACCGGTACTCATTTTGAAATTCTCAGTAAACATACAGACTTGTATTCGATAGACAGTAAGATTTTAGTCTCATAACTGTTAGGGTGTACTTTTACACTTTAAATATATACAGCATCAAGTTATTGGACGAAATGCACTCTCATTATGAGCCGTCCTAAATTATAAAAGGACAAGAAAACAGAAGACCTTCATACAGTTTACAAAACCGGTTTTCTGACGTGTTTCTGTAAGGGAAGATAACAGAACTGTGTCCGAAACTTGCAAAATTCAGGGATCTCACATTAGCTACATCTATTCGAATCAAACCTAACTTAGCCTGACCTACTTAATACATATGAATATTTGCGAGCTGCTTCAAAAATAAAAAGAGACAAACTCTTGTAGAAAATAGGTCAGCAAGTATTCGTTTCAACCATGTACAAGGACAAAGTAAAAAACATTTAAACAAACTACTGATTTGTAATAAACATTCCGATGTTGTACATGTGAATAGCACGATTTTCGTAGGTTTGGAAATTAACTTACAGGAATGAAAATAGAGCATTTTATGCAATATTGATTTAATTATATCAGATATAATCCATATTAAGCTACGTATATTTTATGCTATAGTAATGATCTCAAAACGGTAGTTATTAGGATTATGCCTAACGTAAAATATAACATTCTATTCTGATTTTACATTTACAAAGAATTATCAACTTCGTTTGGAAGTTGGGGTGTAAGGGGTACCTTCCACGTAGGCGCCCAAAAGTCAACCTCACTTCCACGTAGTGCACCCTGGACTAAAGACTAACGAGGCTCTGGCGACTGGTACTGTGGCCAGTATAATTTTGTGTGTGTTGTCCTGTTTGTTGTCCTTGTGGGTGCTGAGTGCCCGTTTACGGCCTCAGCTTTTAACAGAAGTCAGAACATTTTAACATTTTTAGTTATGCAACGCTAGAGTTGTTATTTGTAATGATAAGGGGCTGGCCCCCGTATAATGTGACGGGAGCAAAATAGCCTAAGTGCTGACGCTCCCAAAATTTTAAATTCAAATCAAAATCAAATCGTTTGGAAGTTAAAAAAGTCATGCAGTGTCAAGCTATATTCTCACCGATATTACATCAGAAGATATTTCTTCAACATGTAAATACATTATACATTTTGCCTATATTTCAAACATTTTGCCTTTGTTGGATAATATTAAGCAACAAGCAATTAAATATTAAGACTTACCTTCGAGCTTGTTCAGCTTTTTAACATCCTCCGTGGAATATTTGTTATCTTGTTCTCGTATCTGTACGGAATTCGATATCCTCTGGTAGCTTGGTTTGATTTTCACTCTTTCAAGAACTTGCATTGATCATATCGTTAGACAACACGGAATGAAATATTGGCAACAGTGGATGCTAAATCTGCACCACGGAGTATATTACGACGAAACGCCACTTCAAAAGTTATAATGATAGGCACTACTCTCTGAAGGTACGAAATGTTTTCATTTTTTCATATAGTATTTAAGATGCTTGCGGGAAGAACATGTGATCTTTGTTTCACCACGAAATCTTCCATACTAGTTATAAAAGAAAGAAAATGCACCGGTATTAACAAAACTACCACTTCAGCGCCATCTGTACGCAGCAGTTTGAACATGACGGAGACCTTATATTTTCTGTTATTTACTTAAATCCCTTTAATCGTAACAAAATTATAAGGTTCACATGTTCTAGTGAATAAAACAATCTTTTATATCGGAAAATTTCTTCCTTGCCAAATCTATATTAGTTGTACGGTTACCCTTAGAAATTTGGATCTATGCTTTAGCATGGCTTTAGAACCCCCTCAATGTAATCTTATATTAAATTATTTCAACACTTCGTACTACGTAAATAATAATAATAATAAAAAATCAGGAGTGGGTGAGATTTGAACCTACGATGTTTGGTTTTTGACGAAAACGCAAAGCGAGACGACAGCATAACCAACTGCTCCAGGGGATTGCTAACGTGAAAGCCTGTAAAACCAGTTAATATAAGTTGAAATAACATTTTGCCGGAGTTCCGAACCATGTTTCGCCACAGA
Organism: Lepisma saccharinum; assembly: GCF_977018435.1. Lineage (NCBI taxonomy): Eukaryota > Metazoa > Arthropoda > Insecta > Zygentoma > Lepismatidae > Lepisma > Lepisma saccharinum. The sequence continues at coordinate 66,438,671 of NC_139238.1, read as the reverse complement.
TCAGAGAAAACACGCACTTTGTAGAATCGTCAGGTATTGTGCAATTTATCTTTACTGTAATTTTGCCTAAAATCGAGAGAAATTTGCTTCATTGCATTGATATAAGATGCCAATTCTTTCTAAGTGGTGGAGAACGACTTCAGTGTTTCCAACTGCACATAAATTCCCCTATTTTCTATTTCAGAACGAATAGTCATAAAAAAAATCAACATTTCTATTTCCAATTTACGATTTTTGTTTAATTGCGTATTATATTACTGGTTAGGGTTTCTTCCTTCATGGAATGTGAAAGAATGAAGTAAATTCACATGAGCGTTTTCGTTTACAGAGAAAAACTGTTGCTAAATTGGATACTATTTGTGGACTCTGAAGCGCTGTGTTGCCAAATTTACAAATTCGGGACTTTGATTTTTTTTTCAGGGCGGTCAATTAAGATGTTGCGAAGAGTACCTATTTGTGGTGGCTTGTAGCCAAGCGCTGGACAGAAAAGTCTGTAGGTCATCCCAGAGATAAAACCTCACAGCGATGGCAATTGTTTTACAACACTCTCTAATCAGCATAGGATTTTTCACAGGAAAGGGGAATTTTGAAACGAAACTACAATTACAGGAATGGGAAAGGATGGCATCCCATACACCACAAATCTCCAAGGAATAACCATTGAATATCCAGAAGGACGAGGTCAGATCAAAGGATCATGTGCCGTGAAAGACAGCCTATAATAATTATCTTAGTGCTGGATAATTCAATCACTCCACATTTCCCCCACTTTAAGCACTGCTGTCCCCCTGATAAAATATCCTGAGGGCGGCAGCGCTCGGAAGATGATAAAAGATCATCTTTGTTCTGGACCTTGAAGACAGTGATAAATCTGATAGTACTTCGTTTTCGTTTTGCATTTCATTGCATTATCCTGTCTTACTTTCCATTTAGTCCATTTTCAGTAAATTACCTCCGTTTTTGTTGCATATTTTAAAAAAATAATTGTTTAGGTAGCAAGTTCACCATTGATGGAAAATATAGTCAATACTGAAATATTTGGCAATAGATTAATTAATTTATTTATTTATTTATTTATTTACTTCTTCTTTTGGATGGCGAAGTTAAGGCACAAGCCTTTTCTTACACTTAACCATCTCTACTTAACATTTTACAAATTTAGTTGAAATATCTAACAGTTTTTAGATTTTATGCAAGCATTTGACTCAGTAAATAGAAATATAATTCCTATATGTCTAAAGAAAATTAATGTCCCAAACAAACTAATAAAATTAATAAAGTTGACATTACAAAACACTACAGCAGTAGTAAAAGGAAACAATGATTTTAGTCAGAAATTTGCAATAAATAGAGGAGTAAAACAAGGAGACCCATTATCAGCAACTTTATTTAGCATAGTCATGGATGAAATAATTCAGAAGTTGGAAATCAGAGGAAACATTTCAACAAGATTAAGACAGATCTGTGCATATGCAGACGATATAGTAATTACTACAAGAACTAAGCAATCAATGGTGGACTCACTAGTGAAACTAAAGCAACAGGCAATGAAATATGGACTAATAGTGAACGAAAAAAAGACAAAGTATATGAGATGTACAAGAAGAAAAATCCAACAACAAAAAGAGGATATAGATACAATGCACATAGAGCAGGTACAGTCATTTAAATATCTCGGGTCAATAGTAAATGGAAACAATGAAATCGAAGAAGAAATTAAAGAAAGGATTGCAGCTGGAAATAGAGCATTTTATGCGAATAAGAGGATATTCCAATCCAAACTAGTTTCCAGAAAAATAAAATTAAAGCTGTATAAATCCATAATAAGACCTGTGGTTACATATGGCTGTGAAACCTGGGTGCTGAAAGAAGATATAATTCGAAAACTAATGATATTTGAAAGAAAGATATTAAGGAAAATATATGGCCCAACGAGACAATCTAATAATATATGGCGAATAAAAACAAACGAAGAGCTTGAAACATTAGTAAAGAGTAAGAATATAAGAAGATTTATCAAAACACAAAGATTGAGCTGGTTGGGTCATATTGAAAGAATGCCCGAAGAAAGAATTGTGAAACAAATTTACAATTGGAGACCTATTGCTACAAGATCACAAGGAAGGCCCAAAACCAGATGGATAGACGATGTCAGAAATGACATAAGAAAACTGAAGACACAGAACTGGAAGAAATGTGTGTTGAGTAGAAAAGAATGGAAGGATGTAATTGAGCAGGCCAAAGCCCATAAAGAGCTGTAGCGCCTTATAAGAAGAAGATTAATTAATTTATTTATTTATTTATTTATTTATTTACTTCTTCTTTTGGATGGCGAAGTTAAGGCACAAGCCTTTTCTTACACTTAACCATCTCTACTTCACATTTTACAAATTTAGTTGAAATATCTAACAGTTTACGAAATATAAAAGATCAAAATACCAAAGAAAATAAAGAACACAAAAAAAGAAAAAACACAAAAAGAAAGAAGAAAAACACAAAAAAGAAAAAACAAAGAAGAAAAAACACAAAAAGAAAAGAAACACAAAAAGACAAAACAGAAAAATACACATATATGCTGTAAGAAACGTAAAAATGCACGTACAGCATGAACACACACATAAAAAAATACTTAAAATACAGAAAAGTCGGTCGGTGTTTGGCCTGCAAATTTAGATCAAGAAAGGTAAATTTATTTTTCCTCCACCAAACCTAAAATCCTTTGTATGAAGCACTCTTTGATGTTATCTTGTCGGATATTATTGTCGCTCTAATTTATGGATTTGAAGTAATATTACTCACAACATAAAAAGTTATAATCTGATGCAGGCGAAAGGCAACTGGATATGTAGTTGCTGACCGCAATGCCCACTCTGAAAGGAGGTGAATGACTTATACAGAAAAACCTTGCTGAATATTGAATGTAGTCTTGATGCAAAAATAAACTGCACTTAACTGCATTTTTTGTTTCTTCAGGTATTATAAGACACAAAACAACAGGATTTAAGGACTGATTTACCTACGCTCCTTTAATTTATGAAATCAAGCTTTCGTTTTAAGGGCGAAAATTACTAATAAGTCTTTATATAAAAATATTTAGGTCATATTTTAATAATTTTAAGGTCAACTTACTGTCATTTCTAAAGATTCTTTAGGTTAATTACCGAGCCCTAATTATAAAGGAATACCTAGTTGAAATAAGTACTATTGAGTGACCCGCTTGAACTGCTTGCACACTTATATTACCGAAGCAAAATTCGATTAAATTTATTACTATTAATTTACTTTGTCATCTATGACTTAGAATTACTAAAAGATTATAACGATAAAAATAAAAATATTAACGGTTAAAAAAAATTGTGATACAGATGGCGTGATAATTAGACAGTTTGTATACCCTTTCCGTAACAATAATTACGTCTCTATAATTTCCACACCACTATGTGAAAGCAATAGCTGGAAAACGGTAACGGTTCAAATCAAATTTCAAGCAGTACAAACAAGTACACACGATGCGTTACGATGCGAAGGGATTATGAGGTTTGTACCATTACGGAAACGGAGATAACATGAATTAAGTTAGATTCCGTGATTTGATGAATGCCATCTTTGAGCACAAATTAGCGGAAAATGGTTACGGTACAAACGGGTACAAACGAGGTCTCTAGATGCGAAGGGGTAACACGGTTTGTACCATTACGGAAACGGACGAATGAAAAATTAAGTTAGATTCCATGCTTTGATGTCCGCCATTTTTGAACTCAAATTAGTGGGAAATGGTTACAGTACAAATAAATATTTCAATGGTACAAACAGGTACAAACGATGTCTTATGATGCAAAGGCCTTACGGAAACGGAGAAATGAAAAATTACGTTAGATTCCATGATTTGATGTCTGACATCTTTGAACACAAATTAGTGAAAATGGGTACGGTACAAACGAAAATTTCAACGGTGCAAACAGGTACAAACGACGTGCTACGAGAAGATGAGAATGAACGCTTTGTACCATTACGGAAACGGAAGAAACATGAATTATGTTAGATTCCGTGATTTGATGTCCACTATCTTTGAACACAAATTACTAGAAAACGTTAACGGTACAAAGGAAATTTTTAACGGCACGAACCGGCACAAACGAAATTCCACATAGCGACTTGCTTTAATATTCGATCTGTCATGGTGGGGGGGGGGGGGGCAACTTGACAGTTAGGAGGCATCTAGTACCTTCAAACCCTCGATTTGTGAATATTAATTACTGGAAAACCGAAATGACACAAACGAAAATTTGAACGGCACAAATCTACACAAACTATATACTATCTATTTCATATGTTTTTTTGTCATCCAGCAGTAAGTGGGTGGGCAGCTTCCCTGAATTTTAATTTGATTTTCTCGAAAACCATTACGGTACAAACGGAAAAATTGTGGCACAAAACGGTACAAACGTCAAATTTTCCAGTGTCATTTCTTTTGTGACGGTACAAATGAGTGGAAAATGGTTACGGTAAAAGGTAAAGTGTTCCCCTGTGCATAGCACCACGCCATGAAGGCGTATAGGGGGTGTGGGGGTAACGCCCCACACTTTCTTGATCCGGTCGTGAGTGGGGGTGATGTGATCAGCATCACGCCCCTGACCGCCTTTACCCCCCAGGGTTTCCCCCAGGTACCCATGTTATTCGACGCTGGGTGGGCGCCGGAGCCGCTTTCACCGTTAGAAAAGTTCCCGGATTTGAACCGGCCGGGTATCGAACCCGGGACCTTGAGCATGGTAGTCAGACGTGTTACCGACTGAGCCACCGCGGCCACAAACCAAAATTTCAAAGGTACAAACAGGTATAAACAATGCCATATGATGCGAAGGGATTACACTTTTTGTACCATTACGGAAACTGAGAAATGATAAATTAAGTTAGATTACATGATTTGATGTCGGCCATCTTTGAACACAAATTAGTGGAAAATGGTTACGGTACAAACAAAAATTTCAACACTACAAAGAGGGACAAACGATATCCTATGATGCCAAGGGGTTACACGGTTTGTACCACTACGGAAATGGAGAAATAATAAATTAAGTTAGATTCCATGATTTGATGACCGCCATCCTTGAACACAAATGACTAGAAAACGGTAACAGTACAAATGAAAATTTGAACGGCACAAACCGGCAAAAATGAAATTCTACACAGCGACTAGCTTGAATTTTCGTTCTGTCGTGGTGGGGGGAAGGGGCGGTCAACTTGACGGTTAGGAAGCTTTTAGTTGCTTCAAACACTCCATCTTTTAATATTAATTACTAGAAAACCGAAATGGCACAAACGAAAATTTGAACGGAACAAACCGGCACGAACGAAATACTATCTATCTCATATGTTTTTTGTCTTCCAGCAATAAGTACGGGGCAGCATCCCCCCCCCCCCCGTTTGAATTTGGTTTTCTCGAAAACCATTACGGTACAAACAAAAAAAAAATGTTGAAAAGGCACAAGCGTCAAATATTCCAGTGTCATTATATTTGTGACGGTACAAGTTAGTGAAAAATGGTTAGGGTACAAACTAGGGATGGCCAGATCCGGATCCTGGCGGATCCGAAATCCGGATCCTGTTGGTTCCGGATCCGGATCCGGATCCTAAAATTTTTCGAATCGGATCCGCGGATCGGGAATTTTCAGATCCGGATCCAGAACTTTCGGATCCGGATCCAGAATTTTCGGATCCGGATCCGTTTTGCCATCCCACATGCGCTTCTTTGGAAAGTAAGAATGTGCTTATAACATATTGTTACCTGCTAATATACATATATATATAATATACATACATACACATATAGGCTATATATAGTGTGTGTGTGCGCGTGCGCGATTTGTAATTAATTAATACACTTACAAGGGACGTCTAAGTCACCCCCTCCAATTTCCATAAAACTTGGCACGTGTATAGGGGCCCCCTCCTCAAATGTCAAGAAGAGGAGAAATTGAAGTGGGGATCTGGCCCCTTAAACCACGTAAATATGGCATAGGAAAGAAACAGGAGGCTTAGGGCCTTTCTATACACCTGTCAAATGTCATGGGAATCGGAGGGGGACACAGGGGTCAGATGATCCCCACGTCAATTTGTCCTCATCTTGACATTTGAGGCGGGTTTTGCCCACTAAAACAGTTCTTTAGCCGAAACAAAAAAAAAGAGTATTTCTTCCTTTGGGCCCCTCTATACACCTGCCAAGTTTCACGAATATCGGAGGGGGATACAGGGGTCAGATCCTTACTTCAATTTGTCCTCTTCTTGACATTTGAGGGGAGGTTGCCCCCTAGAACAGATTTTTAGCCGAAACAAAAAAACACGTATTTCTTCATTTGGGCCCGTTTTACAAACACCTGCCAAGTTTCATGGAAATCGGAGGGCGACACGCGGGTCAGATCCCCACTTCAATTTGTCCTCATCTTGACAATTGAGTGGGTTTTGCCCTGTAAAACCGTTATCCAGCTAAAACAAAAAAAAACGTATTTCTTCCATTGGGCCCCACTATACACCTGCCAAGTTTCATAGAAATCGGAGGGGGACACAGGGGTCAGATCCTCACTTCAATTTATCCTCATCTTGATATTTGAGGGCGTTTTGCCCCCTAAAACAGTTCTTTAGCCGAAACAAAAAAAAAAAAAAAAAGTATTTCTTCATTTGGGCCCCTCTATACACCTCCCAAGTTTCATGATTATCGGAGGGGGACACAGGGGTCAGATCCTTACTTCAATTTGTCCTCATCTTGACACTTGAGGGGGGTTGCCCCCTAAAACAATTCTTTAGCCGAAACAAGAAAAAAACACGTATTTCTTCATTTGGGCCCGTTTATACACACACCAGCCAAGTATCATGGAAATCGGAGGGGGACAGAAGGGTCAGATCCTCACTTCAAATTGTCCTCATCTTGATATTTGAGGCGGGTTTTGCCCCCTAAAACAGTTCTTTAGCCGAAACAAAAAAAAAGAGTATTTCTTCCTTTGGGCCCCTCTATATACCTGCCAAATTTCATGAATATCGGAGGGGGACACAGAGGTCAGATCCTTACTTCAATTTGTCCTCATCTTGACATTTGAGGGGAGGTTGCCCCCTAGAACAGATTTTTAGCCGAAACAAAAAAACACGTATTTCTTCATTTGGGCCCCTTTTTACACACACCTGCAAAGTTTCATGGAAATCGGAGGGGGACACAGGGGTCAGATCCTCACTTCAATTTGTCCTCATCTTGACATTTGAGGGGGTTTTGCCCCCTAAAACAGTTCTTTAGCCGAAACAAAAAAAGAGTATTTCTTCCTTTGGGACCATCTATACAACTGCCAAGTTTCATGGATATCGGAGGGGGACACAGGGGTCAGATCCCTACTTCAATTTGTCCTCATCTTGACATTTGAGGGGAGGTTGCCCCCTAGAACAGATTTTTAGCCGAAACAAAAAAAACACGTATTTCTTCATTTCGGCCCGTTTATACACACACCTGCCAAGTTTCATGGAAATCGGAGGGCGACACAGGGGTCAGATCCCCACTTCAATTTGTCCTCATCTTGACATTTGAGGCGGGTTTTGCCCCCTAGAACAGTTCTTTAGCCGAAACAAAAAAAGAGCATTTCTTCCTTTGGGCCCATCTATACACCTGCCAAGTTTCATGAATATCGGAGGGCGACACAGGCGTCAGATCCTTACATCAATTTGTCCTCATCTTGACATTTGAGGGGAGGTTGCCCCCTAGAACAGATTTTTAGCCGAAACAAAAAAACACGTATTTCTTGATTTGGGCCCGTTTTTACACACACCTGCCAAGTTTCATGGAAATCGGAGGGGGACACAGGGGTCAGATCCTCACTTCAATTTGTACTCATCTTGACATTTGAGGCGGGTTTTGCCCCCTAAAACAGTTCTTTAGCCGAAACTAAAAAAGAGTATTTCTTCCTTTGGGCCCATCTATACACCTGCCAAGTTACATGAATATCGGAAGGCGACACAGGGGTCAGATCCTTACTTCAATTTGTCCTCATCTTGACATTTGAGGGGAGGTTGCCCCCTAGAACAGATTTTTAGAAGAAACAAAAAAACACGTATTTTTTCATTTGGGCCCGTTTATACACACACCTGCCAAGTTTCATGGAAATCGGAGGGGGACACAGGGGTCAAATCCCCACTTCAATTTGTCCTCATCTTGAAAATTGAGTGGGTTTTGCCCCGTAAAACCGTTTTCTAGCCGAAACAAAAAAACGTATTTCTTCCATTGGGCCCCACTATACACCTGCCAAGTTTCATAGATATCGGAGGGGGACACAGGGGTCAGATCCTCACTTATATTTGTCCTCATCTTGACATTTAAGGAGAGGTTGCCCCCTAGATCAGATTTTTAGCCGAAAAAAAAACACTTATTTCTTCATTTGGGCCCGTTTTTACACACACCTGCCAAGTTTCATGGAAATCAGAGGGGGACACAGGGGTCAGATCCTCACTTCAATATGTTCTCATCTTGATTTTTGAGGCGGGTTTTGCCCCTTAAAACAAATCTTTAGCCGAAACAAGAAAAAAAACACGTATTTCTTCATTTGGGCCCGTTTATACACACACCAGCCAAGTATCATGGAAATCGGAGGGGGACAGAAGGGTCAGATCCTCACTTCAATTTGTCCTCATCTTGACATTTGAGGCGGGTTTTGCCCCCTAAAACAGTTCTTTAGCCGAAACAAAAAAAAAGGGTATTTCTTCATTTGGGCCCCTCTATACACCTGCCAAATTTCATGTATATCGGAGGGGGACACAGGGGTCAGATCCTTACTTCAATTTGTCCTCATCTTGACATTTGAGGAGAGGTTGCCCCCTAGAACAGATTTTTAGCTGAAACAAAAAAACACGTATTTCTTCATTTGGGCCCGTTTTTACACACACCTGCAAAGTTACATGGAAATCGGAGGGGGACACAGGGGTCAGATCCTCACTTCAATTTGTCCTTATCTTGACATTTGAGGGGGTTTTGCCCCCTAAAACAGTTCTTTAGCCGAAACAAAAAAAGAATATTTCTTCCTTTGGGCCCATCTATACACCTGCCAAGTTTCTTGAATATCGGAGGGCGACACAGGGGTCAGATCCCTACTTCAATTTGTCCTCATCTTGATATTTGAGGGGAGGTTGCCCCCTAGAACAGATTTTTAGCCGAAACAAAAAAACACGTATTTCTTCATTTGGGCCCGTTTTTACACACACCTGCAAAGTTTCATGGAAATCGGAGGGGGACACAGGGGTCAGATCCTCACTTCAATTTGTCCTTATCTTGACATTTGAGGAGGTTTTGCCCCCTAAAACAGTTCTTTAGCCGAAACAAAAAAAGAGTATTTCTTCCATTGGGCCCATATATACACCTGCCAAGTTTCATGAATATCGGAGGGGTACACAGGGGTCAGATCCCTACTTCAATTTGTCCTCATCTTGATATTTGAGGGGAGGTTGCCCCCTAGAACAGATTTTTAGCCGAAACAAAAAAAACACGTATTTCTTCATTTCGGCCCGTTTATACACATACCTGCCAAGTTTCATGGAAATCGGAGGGGGACACAGGGGTCAGATCCTCACTTCAATTTGTACTCATCTTGACATTTGAGGCGGGTTTTGCCCCCTAGAACAGTTCTTTAGCGGAAACAAAAAAAGAGCATTTCTTCCTTTGGGCCCATCTATACACCTGCCAAGTTTCATGAATATCGGAGGGCGACACAGGGGTCAGATCCTTACTTCAATTTGTCCTCATCTTGACATTTGAGGGGAGGTTGCCCCCTAGAACAGATTTTTAGCCGAAACAAAAAAACACGTATTTCTTCATTTGGGCCCGTTTATACACACACCTGCCAAGTTTCATGGAAATCGGAGGGCGACACAGTGGTCAGATCCCCACTTCAATTTGTCCTCATCTTGACAATTGAGTGGGCTTTGCCCTGTAAAACCGTTTTTTAGCTGAAAAGAAAACAAGTATTTCTTCCATTGGGCCCAACTATACACCTGCCAAATTTCATAGAAATTGGAGAGGGACAAAGGGGTCAGATCCTTACTTCAATTTGTCCTCATCTTGGCATTTGAGGTGTTTTTGACCCTAAAACAGTTCTTTAGCCGAAACAAAAAAAGAGTATTTCTTCCTTTGGGCCCCTCTATACAACTGCCAAGTTTGATGAATATCGGAGGGGGAAACAAGGGTCAGATCCTTACTTCAATTTGTCCTCATCTTGACAATTGAGGGGAGGTTGCCCCCTAGAACAGATTTTTAGCCGAAAAAAAAAACACGTATTTCTTCATTTAGGCCCATTTATACACACACCTGCCAAGTTTCATGGAAATCGGAGGGCGACACAGGGGTCAGATCCCCACTTCAATTTGTCCTCATCTTGACAATTTAGTGGGCTTTGCTCTGTAAAACCGCTTCTTAGCTGAAATAAAAGAACACGTATTTCTTCCATTGCGCACCACTATACACCTGCCAAGTTTCATAGAAATCGGAGGGGGACACAGGGGTCAGATCCTTACTTCAATTTGTCCTCATCTTGACCTTTGAGGGGAGGTTGCCCCTTAGAACAGATTTTTAGCGGAAACAAAAAAACACGTATTTCTTCATTTGGGCCCGTTTATACACACACCTGCCAAGTTTCATGGAAATCGGAGGGCGACACAGGGGCAGATTCCCACTTCAATCTGTCCTCATCTTGAAAATTGAGTGGGTTTTTGCCCTGTAAAACCGTTTTTTAGCTGAAACCAAAAAAAAAGTATTTCTTCATTTGGGCCCCTCTTTACACCTCCCAAGTTTCATGATTATCGGAGGGGGACACAGGGGTCAGATCCTTACTTCAATTTGTCCTCATCTTTACACTTGAGGGGGGGTTGCCCCCTAAAACAATTCTTTAGCCGAAACAAGAAAAAAACACGTATTTCTTCATTTGGGCCCGTTTATACACACACCAGCAAAGTATCATGGAAATCGGAGGGGGACACAGGGGTCAGATCCTCACTTCAATTTGTCCTCATCTTGACATTTGAGGGGGTTTTGCCCCCTAAAACAGTTCTTTAGCCGGAACAAAAAAAAATATTTCTTCCTTTGGGCCCATCTATACACCTGCCAAGTTTCATGAATATCGGAGGGGGACACAGGTTTCAGATCCCTACTTCAATTTGTCATCATCTTGACATTTGAAGGGAGGTTGCCCCCTAGAACAGATTTTTAGCCGAAACAAAAAAACTACGTATTTCTTCATTTCCGCCCGTTTATACACACACCTGCGAAGATTCAAGGAAATCGGAGGGCGACACAGGGGTCAGATCCTCACTTCAATTTGTCCTCATCTTGAAAATTGAGTGGGTTTTGCCCCGTAAAACAGTTTTTTAGCCGAAACAAAAAAAACACGTATTTCTTCCATTGGGCCCCACTATACACCTGCCAAGTTTCATAGATATCGGAGGGGGACACAGGGGTCAGATCATCACTTCAATTTGTCCTCATCTTGATTTTTGAGGCGGGTCTTGCCCCCTAAACAGTTCTTTAGCCGAAACAAAAAAAGAGTATTTCTTCCTTTGGGCCCATCTATACACCTGCCAAGTTACATGAATATCGGAGGGCGACACAGGGGTCAGATCCTTGCTTCAATTTGTCCTCATCTTGACATTTGAGGGGAGGTTGCCCCCTAGAACAGATTTTTAGCCGAAACAGAAAAACACGTATTTCTTCATTTGGGCCCGTTTATACACACACCTGCCAAGTTTTTTGGAAATCGGAGGGAGACACAGGGGTCAGATCCTCACTTCAATTTGTCCTCATCTTGACATTTGAGGGGGTTTTGCCCCCTAAAACAGTTTTTAGCCGAATCAAAAAAAGAGTATTTCTTTCTTTGGGCACATCTATACATCTGCCAAGTTTCATGAATATCGGAGGGGGACACAGGGGTCAGATCCCTACTTCAATTTGTCCTCATCTTGATATTTGAGGGGAGGTTGCCCCCTAGAACAGATTTTTAGCCGAAACAAAAAAAACACGTATTTCTTCATTTCGGCCCGTTTATACACACACCTGCCAAGTTTCATGGAAATCGGAGGGCGACACGGGGGTCAGATCCCCACTTCAATTTGTCCTCATCTTGAAAATTGAGTGGGTTTTGCCCCGTAAAACCGTTTTTTAGCCGAAACAAAAAAAAAGTATATCTTCCATTGGGCCCCACTATACACCTGCCAAGTTTCATAGATATCGGAGGGGACACAGGGGCCAGATCCTCACTTCAATTTGTCCTCAACATGACAAATAAGGGGAGGTTGCCCCCTAGAACAGATTTTTAGCCGAAACAAAAAAACACGTATTTCTTCATTTGGGCCCGTTTTTACACACACCTGCCAAGTTTCATGGAAATCGGAGGGGGACACAGGGGTCAGATCCTCACTTCAATTTGTCCTCATCTTGACATTTGAGGCGGGTTTTGCCTCCTAAAACAGTTCTTTAGCCGAAACAAAAAAAGAACATTTCTTCGTTTGGGCCCCTCTATACACCTGCCAAGTTTCATGAATATCGGAGGGGGAAACAAGGGTCAGATCCTTACTTCAATTTGTCTTCATCTTGACAATTGAGGGGAGGTTTCCCCCTAGAACAGATTTTTAGCCGAAACAAAAAAAAACACGTATTACTTCATTTCCGCCCGTTTATACACACACCTGCCAAGTTTCATGGAAATCGGAGGGCGACACAGGGGTCAGATCCCCACTTCAATTTGTCCTCATCTTGAAAATTGAGTGGGTTTTGCCCCGTAAAACAGTTTTTTAGCCGAAAGAAAAAAAACACATATTTCTTCCATTGGGCCCCACTATACACGTGCCAAGTTTCATAAATATCGGAGGGGGACACAGGGGTCAGATCCTCACTTCAATTTGTCCTCATCTTGACATTTAAGGGGAGGTTGCCCCCTAAAACAGTTCTTTAGCCGAAACAAAAAAAGAGTATTTCTTCCTTTGGGCCCATTTATACACCTGCCAAGTTACATGAATATCGGAGGGCGACACAGGGGTCAGATCCCCACATCAATCTGTCCTCATCTTGAAAATTGAGTGGGTTTTTGCCCTGTAAAACCTTTTTTTAGCTGAAACCAAAAAAAAAGTATTTCTTCATTTGGGCCCTCTTTACACCTCCCAAGTTTCATGGAAATCGAAGGGCGACACAGTGGTGAGATCCCCACTTCAATTTGTCCTCATCTTGACATTTAAGGGGAGGTTGACCCCTAGAACAGATTTTTAGCCGAAAAAAAAAAACACGTATTTCTTCATTTCCGCCCGTTTATACACACACCTGCGAAGTTTCAAGGAAATCGGAGGGCGACACAGGGGTCAGATCCCCACTTCAATTTGTCCTCATCTTGAAAATTGAGTGGGTTTTGCCCCGTAAAACAGTTTTTTAGCCGAAACAAAAAAAGAGTATTTCTTCCTTTGGGCCCATCTATACACGTGCCAAGTTACATGAATATCGGAGGGCGACACAGGGGTCAGATCCTTGCTTCAATTTGTCCTCATCATGACATTTGAGGGGAGGTTGCCCCCTAGAACAGATTTATAGCCGAAACAGAAAAACACGTATTTCTTCATTTGGGCCCGTTTATACACACACCTGCCAAGTTTTATGGAAATCGGAGGGAGACACAGGGGTCAGATCCTCACTTCAATTTGTCCTCATCTTGACATTTGAGGGGGTTTTGCCCCCTAAAACAGTTCTTTAGCCGAAAAAAAAAAAGAACATTTCTTCGTTTGGGCCCCTCTATACACCTGCCAAGTTTCATGAATATCGGAGGGGGAAACAAGGGTCAGATCCTTACTTCAATTTGTCTTCATCTTGACAATTGAGGGGAGGTTTCCCCCTAGAACAGATTTTTAGCTGAAACAAAAAAACACGTATTTCTTCATTTGGGCCCGTTTTTACACACACCTGCAAAGTTACATGGAAATCGGAGGGGGACACAGGGGTCAGATCCTCACTTCAATTTGTCCTTATCTTGACATTTGAGGGGGTTTTTCCCCCTAAAACAGTTCTTTAGCCGAAACAAAAAAAGAGTATTTCTTCCTTTGAGCCCATCTATACACCTGCCAAGTTTCTTGAATATCGGAGGGGGACACAGGGGTCAGATCCCTACTTCAATTTGTCCTCATCTTGATATTTGAGGGGAGGTTGCCCCCTAGAACAGATTTTTAGCCGAAACAAAAGAACACGTATTTCTTCATTTGGGCCCGTTTTTACACACACCTGCAGAGTTTCATGGAAATCGGAGGGGGACACAGGGGTCAGATCCTCACTTCAATTTGTCCTTATCTTGACATTTGAGGGGGTTTTGCCCCCTAAAACAGTTCTTTAGCCGAAACAAAAAAAGAGTATTTCTTCCTTTGGGCCCATCTATACACCTGCCAAGTTTCATGAATATCGGAGGGGGACACAGGGGGTCAGATCCCTACTTCAATTTGTCCTCATCTTGATATTTGAGGGGAGGTTGCCCCCTAGAACAGATTTTTAGCCGAAACAAAAAAAACACGTATTTCTTCATTTCGGCCCGTTTATACACATACCTGCCAAGTTTCATGGAAATCGGAGGGGGACACAGGGGTCAGATCCTCACTTCAATTTGTCCTCATCTTGACATTTGAGGCGGGTTTTGCCCCCTAGAACAGTTCTTTAGCGGAAACAAAAAAAGAGCATTTCTTCCTTTGGGCCCATCTATACACCTGCCAAGTTTGATGAATATCGGAGGGCGACACAGGGGTCAGATCCTTACTTCAATTTGTCCTCATCTTGACATTTGAGGGGAGGTTGCCCCCTAGAACAGATTTTTAGCCGAAACAAAAAAACACGTATTTCATCATTTGGGCCCGTTTATACACACACCTGCCAAGTTTCATGGAAATCGGAGGGCGACACAGTGGTCAGATCCCCACTTCAATTTGTCCTCATCTTGACAATTGAGTGGGCTTTGCTCTGTAAAACCGTTTTTTAGCTGAAAAGAAAACAAGTATTTCTTCCATTGGGCCCAACTATACACCTGCCAAATTTCATAGAAATTGGAGAGGGACACAGGGGTCAGATCCTTACTTCAATTTGTCCTCATCTTGGCATTTGAGGTGTTTTTGACCCTAAAACAGTTCTTTAGCCGAAACAAAAAAAGAGTATTTCTTCCTTTGGGCCCCTCTATACAACTGCCAAGTTTGATGAATATCGGAGGGGGAAACAAGGGTCAGATCCTTACTTCAATTTGTCCTCATCTTGACAATTGAGGGGAGGTTGCCCCCTAGAACAGATTTTTAGCCGAAAAAAAAAACACGTATTTCTTCATTTAGGCCCGTTTATACACACACCTGCCAAGTTTCATGGAAATCGGAGGGCGACACAGAGGTCAGATCCCCACTTCAATTTGTCCTCATCTTGACAATTTAGTGGGCTTTGCTCTGTAAAACCGCTTCTTAGCTGAAATAAAAGAACACGTATTTCTTCCATTGCGCACCACTATACACCTGCCAAGTTTCATAGAAATCGGAGGGGGACACAGGGGTCAGATCCTTACTTCAATTTGTCATCATCTTGACCTTTGAGGGGAGGTTGCCCCTTAGAACAGATTTTTAGCGGAAACAAAAAAACACGTATTTCTTCATTTGGGCCCGTTTATACACACACCTGCCAAGTTTCATGGAAATCGGAGGGCGACACAGGGGCCAGATTCCCACTTCAATCTGTCCTCATCTTGAAAATTGAGTGGGTTTTTGCCCTGTAAAACCGTTTTTTAGCTGAAACCAAAAAAAAAGTATTTCTTCATTTGGGCCCCTCTTTACACCTTCCAAGTTTCATGATTATCGGAGGGGGACACAGGGGTCAGATCCTTACTTCAATTTGTCCTCATCTTGACATTTGAGGGGGTTTTGCCCCCTAAAACAGTTCTTTAGCCGGAACAAAAAAAAATATTTCTTCCTTTGGGCCCATCTATACACCTGCCAAGTTTCATGAATATCGGAGGGGGACACAGGGGTCAGATCCCTACTTCAATTTGTCATCATCTTGACATTTGAAGGGAGGTTGCCCCCTAGAACAGATTTTTAGCCGAAACAAAAAAAACACGTATTTCTTTATTTCCGCCCGTTTATACACACACCTGCGAAGATTCAAGGAAATCGGAGGGCGACACAGGGGTCAGATCCTCACTTCAATTTGTCCTCATCTTGAAAATTGAGTGGGTTTTGCCCCGTAAAACAGTTTTTTAGCCGAAACAAAAAAAACACGTATTTCTTCCATTGGGCCCCACTATACACCTGCCAAGTTTCATAGATATCGGAGGGGGACACAGGGGTCAGATCATCACTTCAATTTGTCCTCATCTTGATTTTTGAGGCGGGTCTTGCCCCCTAAACAGTTCTTTAGCCGAAACAAAAAAAGAGTATTTCTTCCTTTGGGCCCATCTATACACCTGCCAAGTTACATGAATATCGGAGGGCGACACAGGGGTCAGATCCTTGCTTCAATTTGTCCTCATCTTGACATTTGAGGGGAGGTTGCCCCCTAGAACAGATTTTTAGCCGAAACAGAAAAACACGTATTTCTTCATTTGGGCCCGTTTATACACACACCTGCCAAGTTTTATGGAAATCGGAGGGAGACACAGGGGTCAGATCCTCACTTCAATTTGTCCTCATCTTGACATTTGAGGGGGTTTTGCCCCCTAAAACAGTTTTTAGCCGAATCAAAAAAAGAGTATTTCTTTCTTTGGGCCCATCTATACACCTGCCAAGTTTCATGAATATCGGAGGGGGACACAGGGGTCAGATCCCTACTTCAATTTGTCCTCATCTTGATATTTGAGGGGAGGTTGCCCCCTAGAACAGATTTTTAGCCGAAACAAAAAAACACGTATTTCTTCATTTGGGCCCGTTTTTACACACACCTGCCAAGTTTCATGGAAATCGGAGGGGGACACAGGGGTCAGATCCTCACTTCAATTTGTCCTCATCTTGACATTTGAGGCGGGTTTTGCCCCCTAAAACAGTTCTTTAGCCGAAACAAAAAAAGAACATTTCTTCGTTTGGGCCCCTCTATACACCTGCCAAGTTTCATGAATATCGGAGGGAGAAACAAGGGTCAGATCCTTACTTCAATTTGTCTTCATCTTGACAATTGAGGGGAGGTTTCCCCCTAGAACAGATTTTTAGCCGAAACAAAAAAAACACGTATTTCTTCCATTGGGCCCCACTATACACGTGCCAAGTTTCATAAATATCGGAGGGGGACACAGGGGTCAGATCCTCACTTCAATTTGTCCTCATCTTGACATTTAAGGGGAGGTTGACCCCTAGAACAGATTTTTAGCCGAAACAAAAAAACACGTATTTTTTCATTTGGGCCCGTTTTTACACACACCTGCCAAGTTTCATGGAAATCGGAGGGGGACACAGGGGTCAGATCCTCACTTCAATTTGTCCTCATCTTGATATTTGAGGCGGGTCTTGCCCCTTAAAACAGTTCTTTAGCCGAAACAAAAAAAGAGTATTTCTTCCTTTGGGCCCATTTATACACCTGCCAAGTTACATGAATATCGGAGGGCGACACAGGGGTCAGATCCCCACATCAATCTGTCCTCATCTTGAAAATTGAGTGGGTTTTTGCCCTGTAAAACCTTTTTTTAGCTGAAACCAAAAAAAAAGTATTTCTTCATTTGGGCCCTCTTTACACCTCCCAAGTTTCATGGAAATCGAAGGGCGACACAGTGGTGAGATCCCCACTTCAATTTGTCCTCATCTTGACATTTAAGGGGAGGTTGACCCCTAGAACAGATTTTTAGCCGAAAAAAAAAACACGTATTTCTTCATTTCCGCCCGTTTATACACACACCTGCGAAGTTTCAAGGAAATCGGAGGGCGACACAGGGGTCAGATCCCCACTTCAATTTGTCCTCATCTTGAAAATTGAGTGGGTTTTGCCCCGTAAAACAGTTTTTTAGCCGAAACAAAAAAAGAGTATTTCTTCCTTTGGGCCCATCTATACACGTGCCAAGTTACATGAATATCGGAGGGCGACACAGGGGTCAGATCCTTGCTTCAATTTGTCCTCATCTTGACATTTGAGGGGAGGTTGCCCCCTAGAACTGATTTTTAGCCGAAACAGAAAAACACGTATTTCTTCATTTGGGCCCGTTTATACACACACCTGCCAAGTTTGATGGAAATCGGAGGGAGACACAGGGGTCAGATCCTCACTTCAATTTGTCCTCATCTTGACATTTGAGGGGGTTTTGCCCCCTAAAACAGTTCTTTAGCCGAAACAAAAAAAGAACATTTCTTCGTTTGGGCCCCTCTATACACCTGCCAAGTTTCATGAATATCGGAGGGGGAAACAAGGGTCAGATCCTTACTTCAATTTGTCTTCATCTTGACAATTGAGGGGAGGTTTCCCCCTAGAACAGATTTTTAGCCGAAACAAAAAAAACACGTATTTCTTCATTTCCGCACGTTTAGACACACACCTGCCAAGTTTCATGGAAATCGGAGTGCGACACAGGGGTCAGATCCCCACTTCAATTTGTCCTCATCTTGACATTTGAGGGGAGGTTGCCCCCTAGAACAGATTTTTAGCCGAAACAGAAAAACACGTATATCTTCATTTGGGCCCGTTTATACACACACCTGCCAAGTTTCATGGAAATCGGAGGGCGACACAGGGGTCAGATCCCCACTTCAATTTGTCCTGATCTTGAAAATTGAGTGGGTTTTGCCCCGTAAAACAGTTTTTTAGCCGAAAGAAAAAAAACACATATTTCTTCCATTGGGCCCCACTATACACGTGCCAAGTTTCATAAATATCGGAGGGGGACACAGGGGTCAGATCCTCACTTCAATTTGTCCTCATCTTGACATTTAAGGGGAGGTTGACCCCTAGAACAGATTTTTAGCCGAAACAAAAAAACACGTATTTTTTCATTTGGGCCCGTTTTTACACACACCTGCCAAGTTTCATGGAAATCGGAGGGGGACACACGGGTCAGATCCTCACTTCAATTTGTCCTCATCTTGATATTTGAGGCGGGTCTTGCCCCCTAAAACAGTTCTTTAGCCGAAACAAAAAAAGAGTATTTCTTCCTTTGGGCCCATTTATACACCTGCCAAGTTACATGAATATCGGAGGGCGACACAGGGGTCAGATCCCCACATCAATCTGTCCTCATCTTGAAAATTGAGTGGGTTTTTGCCATGTAAAACCTTTTTTTAGCTGAAACCAAAAAAATAGTATTTCTTCATTTGGGCCCTCTTTACACCTCCCAAGTTTCATGGAAATCGAAGGGCGACACAGTGGTGAGATCCCCACTTCAATTTGTCCTCATCTTGACATTTAAGGGGAGGTTGACCCCTAGAACAGATTTTTAGCCGAAAAAAAAACACGTATTTCTTCATTTCCGCCCGTTTATACACACACCTGCGAAGTTTCAAGGAAATCGGAGGGCGACACAGGGGTCAGATCCCCACTTCAATTTGTCCTCATCTTGAAAATTGAGTGGGTTTTGCCCCGTAAAACAGTTTTTTAGCCGAAACAAAAAAAGAGTATTTCTTCCTTTGGGCCCATCTATACACGTGCCAAGTTACATGAATATCGGAGGGCGACACAGGGGTCAGATCCTTGCTTCAATTTGTCCTCATCTTGACATTTGAGGGGAGGTTGCCCCCTAGAACAGATTTATAGCCGAAACAGAAAAACACGTATTTCTTCATTTGGGCCCGTTTATACACACACCTGCCAAGTTTCATGATTATCGGAGGGGGACACAGGGGTCAGATCCTTACTTCAATTTGTCCTCATCTTTACACTTGAGGGGGGGTTGCCCCCTAAAACAATTCTTTAGCCGAAACAAGAAAAAAACACGTATTTCTTCATTTGGGCCCGTTTATACACACACCAGCCAAGTATCATGGAAATCGGAGGGGGACACAGGGGTCAGATCCTCACTTCAATTTGTCCTCATCTTGACATTTGAGGGGGTTTTGCCCCCTAAAACAGTTCTTTAGCCGGAACAAAAAAAAATATTTCTTCCTTTGGGCCCATCTATACACCTGCCAAGTTTCATGAATATCGGAGGGGGACACAGGGGTCAGATCCCTACTTCAATTTGTCATCATCTTGACATTTGAAGGGAGGTTGCCCCCTAGAACAGATTTTTAGCCGAAACAAAAAAAACACGTATTTCTTTATTTCCGCCCGTTTATACACACACCTGCGAAGATTCAAGGAAATCGGAGGGCGACACAGGGGTCAGATCCTCACTTCAATTTGTCCTCATCTTGAAAATTGAGTGGGTTTTGCCCCGTAAAACAGTT
Organism: Lepisma saccharinum; assembly: GCF_977018435.1. Taxonomy (NCBI): domain Eukaryota; kingdom Metazoa; phylum Arthropoda; class Insecta; order Zygentoma; family Lepismatidae; genus Lepisma; species Lepisma saccharinum. The sequence continues at coordinate 66,418,307 of NC_139238.1, read as the reverse complement.
TTTTAGCCGAAACAAAAAAAACACGTATTTCTTCCATTGGGCCCCACTATACACCTGCCAAGTTTCATAGATATCGGAGGGGGACACAGGGGTCAGATCATCACTTCAATTTGTCCTCATCTTGATTTTTGAGGCGGGTCTTGCCCCCTAAACAGTTCTTTAGCCGAAACAAAAAAAGAGTATTTCTTCCTTTGGGCCCATCTATACACCTGCCAAGTTACATGAATATCGGAGGGCGACACAGGGGTCAGATCCTTGCTTCAATTTGTCCTCATCTTGACATTTGAGGGGAGGTTGCCCCCTAGAACAGATTTTTAGCCGAAACAGAAAAACACGTATTTCTTCATTTGTTCCCGTTTATACACACACCTGCCAAGTTTTATGGAAATCGGAGGGAGACACAGGGGTCAGATCCTCACTTCAATTTGTCCTCATCTTGACATTTGAGGGGGTTTTGCCCCCTAAAACAGTTTTTAGCCGAATCAAAAAAAGAGTATTTCTTTCTTTGGGCCCATCTATACACCTGCCAAGTTTCATGAATATCGGAGGGGGACACAGGGGTCAGATCCCTACTTCAATTTGTCCTCATCTTGATATTTGAGGGGAGGTTGCCCCCTAGAACAGATTTTTAGCCGAAACAAAAAAAACACGTATTTCTTCATTTCGGCCCGTTTATACACACACCTGCCAAGTTTCATGGAAATCGGAGGGCGACACGGGGGTCAGATCCCCACTTCAATTTGTCCTCATCTTGAAAATTGAGTGGGCTTTGCCCCGTAAAACCGTTTTTTAGCCGAAACAAAAAAAACGTATATCTTCCATTGGGCCCCACTATACACCTGCCAAGTTTCATAGATATCGGAGGGGACACAGGGGCCAGATCCTCACTTCAATTTGTCCTCAACATGACAAATAAGGGGAGGTTGCCCCCTAGAACAGATTTTTAGCCGAAACAAAAAAACACGTATTTCTTCATTTGGGCCCGTTTTTACACACACCTGCCAAGTTTCATGGAAATCGGAGGGGGACACAGGGGTCAGATCCTCACTTCAATTTGTCCTCATCTTGACATTTGAGGCGGGTTTTGCCCCCTAAAACAGTTCTTTAGCCGAAACAAAAAAAGAACATTTCTTCGTTTGGGCCCCTCTATACACCTGCCAAGTTTCATGAATATCGGAGGGAGAAACAAGGGTCAGATCCTTACTTCAATTTGTCTTCATCTTGACAATTGAGGGGAGGTTTCCCCCTAGAACAGATTTTTAGCCGAAACAAAAAAAAAACACGTATTTCTTCATTTCCGCCCGTTTATACACACACCTGCCAAGTTTCATGGAAATCGGAGGGCGACACAGGGGTCAGATCCCCACTTCAATTTGTCCTCATCTTGAAAATTGAGTGGGTTTTGCCCCGTAATACAGTTTTTTAGCCGAAAGAAGAAAAACACGTATTTCTTCCATTGGGCCCCACTATACACGTGCCAAGTTTCATAAATATCGGAGGGGGACACAGGGGTCAGATCCTCACTTCAATTTGTCCTCATCTTGACATTTAAGGGGAGGTTGACCCCTAGAACAGATTTTTAGCCGAAACAAAAAAACACGTATTTTTTCATTTGGGCCCGTTTTTACACACACCTGCCAAGTTTCATGGAAATCGGAGGGGGACACACGGGTCAGATCCTCACTTCAATTTGTCCTCATCTTGATATTTGAGGCGGGTCTTGCCCCTTAAAACAGTTCTTTAGCCGAAACAAAAAAAGAGTATTTCTTCCTTTGGGCCCATTTATACACCTGCCAAGTTACATGAATATCGGAGGGCGACACAGGGGTCAGATCCCCACATCAATCTGTCCTCATCTTGAAAATTGAGTGGGTTTTTGCCCTGTAAAACCTTTTTTTAGCTGAAACCAAAAAAAAAGTATTTCTTCATTTGGGCCCTCTTTACACCTCCCAAGTTTCATGGAAATCGAAGGGCGACACAGTGGTGAGATCCCCACTTCAATTTGTCCTCATCTTGACATTTAAGGGGAGGTTGACCCCTAGAACAGATTTTTAGCCGAAAAAAAAAAACACGTATTTCTTCATTTCCGCCCGTTTATACACACACCTGCGAAGTTTCAAGGAAATCGGAGGGCGACACAGGGGTCAGATCCCCACTTCAATTTGTCCTCATCTTGAAAATTGAGTGGGTTTTGCCCCGTAAAACAGTTTTTTAGCCGAAACAAAAAAAGAGTATTTCTTCCTTTGGGCCCATCTATACTGGTGCCAAGTTACATGAATATCGGAGGGCGACACAGGGGTCAGATCCTTGCTTCAATTTGTCCTCATCTTGACATTTGAGGGGAGGTTGCCCCCTAGAACAGATTTTTAGCCGAAACAGAAAAACACGTATTTCTTCATTTGGGCCCGTTTATACACACACCTGCCAAGTTTTATGGAAATCGGAGGGAGACACAGGGGTCAGATCCTCACTTCAATTTGTCCTCATCTTGACATTTGAGGGGGTTTTGCCCCCTAAAACAGTTCTTTAGCCGAAACAAAAAAAGAACATTTCTTCGTTTGGGCCCCTCTATACACCTGCCAAGTTTCATGAATATTGGAGGGGGAAACAAGGGTCAGATCCTTACTTCAATTTGTCTTCATCTTGACAATTGAGGGGAGGTTTCCCCCTAGAACAGATTTTTAGCCGAAACAAAAAAAACACGTATTTCTTCATTTCCGCACGTTTAGACACACCTGCCAAGTTTCATGGAAATCGGAGGGCGACACAGGGGTCAGATCCCCACTTCAATTTGTCCTCATCTTGAAAATTGAGTGGGTTTTGCCCCGTAAAACAGTTTTTTAGCCGAAAGAAAAAAAAACACGTATTTCTTCCATTGGGCCCCACTATACACGTGCCAAGTTTCATAGATATCGGAGGGGGACACAGGGGTCAGATCCTCACTTCAATTTGTTCTCATCTTGACATTTAAGGGGAGGTTGACCCCTAGAACAGATTTTTAGCCGAAACAAAAAAACACGTATTTCTTCATTTGGGCCCGTTTATACACACACCTGCCAAGTATCATGGAAATCGGAGGGGGACACAGGGGTCAGATCCTCACTTCAATTTGTCCTCATCTTGACATTTGAGGCGGGTTTTGCCCCCTAAAGCAGTTCCTTAGCCGAAACAAAAAAAAAAATTCTTCCTTTGGGCCCATCTATACACCTGCCAAGTTTCATGAATATCGGAGGGGGACACAGGGGTCAGATCCCTACTTCAATTTGTCATCATCTTGACATTTGAAGGGAGGTTGCCCCCTAGAACAGATTTTTAGCCGAAACAAAAAAAACACGTATTTCTTCATTTCCGCCCGTTTATACACACACCTGCCAAGTTTCATGGAAATCGGAGGGCGACACAGGGGTCAGATCCCCACTTCAATTTGTCCTCATCTTGAAAATTGAGTGGGTTTTGCCCCGTAAAACCGTTTTTTAGCCGAAAGAAAAAAAACACGTATTTCTTCCATTGGGCCCCACTATACACGTGCCAAGTTTCATAGATATCGGAGGGGGACACAGGGGTCAGATCCTCACTTCAATTTGTCCTCATCTTGACATTTAAGTGGAGGTTGACCCCTAGAACAGATTTTTAGCCGAAACAAAAAAACACGTATTTTTTCATTTTGGGCCCGTTTTTACATACACCTGCCAAGTTTCAAGAAATCGGAGGGGGACACACGGGTCAGATCCTCACTTCAATTTGTCCTCATCTTGATATTTGAGGCGGGTCTTGCCCCTAAAACAGTTCTTTAGCCGAAACAAAAAAAGAGTATTTCTTCTTTTTGGGCCCATTTATACACCTGCCAAGTTACATGAATATCGGAGGGCGACACAGGGGTCAGATCCCCACTTCAATTTGTCCTCATCTTGAAAAATTGAGTGGGTTTTGCCCTGTAAAACCGTTTTTTAGCTGAAACAAAAAAAACACGTTTTTCTTCCATGGGGCCCCACTATACACCTGCCAAGTTTCATAGAAATCGGAGGGGGACACAGGGGTCAGATCCTTACTTCAATTTGTCCTCATCTTGATATTTGAGGGGAGGTTGCCCCCTAGAACAGATTTTTAGCCGAAACAAAAAAACACGTATTTCTTCATTTGGCCCCGTTTATACACACACCTGCCAAGTTTCATGGAAATCGGAGGGCGACACAGGGGTCAGATCCCCACTTCAATTTGTCCTCATCTTGACAATTGATTGGGTTTTGCCCTGTAAAACCGCTTCTTAGCTGAAACCAGAAAAAAACGTATTTCTTCCATTGGGCCCCACTATACACCTGCCAAGTTTCATAAAAATCGGAGGGCGACACAGGGGTCAGATCCCCACTTCAATTTGTCCTCATCTTGAAAATTGAGTGGGTTTTGCCCCGTAAAACAGTTTTTTAGCCGAAAGAAAAAAAACACGTATTTCTTCCATTGGGCCCCACTATACACGTGCCAAGTTTCATAAATATCGGAGGGGGACACAGGGGTCAGATCCTCACTTCAATTTGTCCTCATCTTGACATTTAAGGGGAGGTTGACCCCTAGAACAGATTTTTAGCCGAAACAAAAAAACACGTATTTTTTCATTTGGGCCCGTTTTTACACACACCTGCCAAGTTTCATGGAAATCGGAGGGGGACACACGGGTCAGATCCTCACTTCAATTTGTCCTCATCTTGATATTTGAGGCGGGTCTTGCCCCTTAAAACAGTTCTTTAGCCGAAACAAAAAAAGAGTATTTCTTCCTTTGGGCCCATTTATACACCTGCCAAGTTACATGAATATCGGAGGGCGACACAGGGGTCAGATCCCCACATCAATCTGTCCTCATCTTGAAAATTGAGTGGGTTTTTGCCCTGTAAAACCTTTTTTTAGCTGAAACCAAAAAAAAAGTATTTCTTCATTTGGGCCCTCTTTACACCTCCCAAGTTTCATGGAAATCGAAGGGCGACACAGTGGTGAGATCCCCACTTCAATTTGTCCTCATCTTGACATTTAAGGGGAGGTTGACCCCTAGAACAGATTTTTAGCCGAAAAAAAAAACACGTATTTCTTCATTTCCGCCCGTTTATACACACACCTGCGAAGTTTCAAGGAAATCGGAGGGCGACACAGGGGTCAGATCCCCACTTCAATTTGTCCTCATCTTGAAAATTGAGTGGGTTTTGCCCCGTAAAACAGTTTTTTAGCCGAAACAAAAAAAGAGTATTTCTTCCTTTGGGCCCATCTATACACGTGCCAAGTTACATGAATATCGGAGGGCGACACAGGGGTCAGATCCTTGCTTCAATTTGTCCTCATCTTGACATTTGAGGGGAGGTTGCCCCCTAGAACAGATTTATAGCCGAAACAGAAAAACACGTATTTCTTCATTTGGGCCCGTTTATACACACACCTGCCAAGTTTCATGATTATCGGAGGGGGACACAGGGGTCAGATCCTTACTTCAATTTGTCCTCATCTTTACACTTGAGGGGGGGTTGCCCCCTAAAACAATTCTTTAGCCGAAACAAGAAAAAAACACGTATTTCTTCATTTGGGCCCGTTTATACACACACCAGCCAAGTATCATGGAAATCGGAGGGGGACACAGGGGTCAGATCCTCACTTCAATTTGTCCTCATCTTGACATTTGAGGGGGTTTTGCCCCCTAAAACAGTTCTTTAGCCGGAACAAAAAAAAATATTTCTTCCTTTGGGCCCATCTATACACCTGCCAAGTTTCATGAATATCGGAGGGGGACACAGGGGTCAGATCCCTACTTCAATTTGTCATCATCTTGACATTTGAAGGGAGGTTGCCCCCTAGAACAGATTTTTAGCCGAAACAAAAAAAACACGTATTTCTTTATTTCCGCCCGTTTATACACACACCTGCGAAGATTCAAGGAAATCGGAGGGCGACACAGGGGTCAGATCCTCACTTCAATTTGTCCTCATCTTGAAAATTGAGTGGGTTTTGCCCCGAAAAACAGTTTTTTAGCCGAAACAAAAAAAACACGTATTTCTTCCATTGGGCCCCACTATACACCTGCCAAGTTTCATAGATATCGGAGGGGGACACAGGGGTCAGATCATCACTTCAATTTGTCCTCATCTTGACATTTGAGGCGGGTTTTGCCCCCTAAAACAGTTCTTTAGCCGAAACAAAAAAAGAACATTTCTTCGTTTGGGCCCCTCTATACACCTGCCAAGTTTCATGAATATCGGAGGGAGAAACAAGGGTCAGATCCTTACTTCAATTTGTCTTCATCTTGACAATTGAGGGGAGGTTTCCCCCTAGAACAGATTTTTAGCCGAAACAAAAAAAAAACACGTATTTCTTCATTTCCGCCCGTTTATACACACACCTGCCAAGTTTCATGGAAATCGGAGGGCGACACAGGGGTCAGATCCCCACTTCAATTTGTCCTCATCTTGAAAATTGAGTGGGTTTTGCCCCGTAATACAGTTTTTTAGCCGAAAGAAGAAAAACACGTATTTCTTCCATTGGGCCCCACTATACACGTGCCAAGTTTCATAAATATCGGAGGGGGACACAGGGGTCAGATCCTCACTTCAATTTGTCCTCATCTTGACATTTAAGGGGAGGTTGACCCCTAGAACAGATTTTTAGCCGAAACAAAAAAACACGTATTTTTTCATTTGGGCCCGTTTTTACACACACCTGCCAAGTTTCATGGAAATCGGAGGGGGACACACGGGTCAGATCCTCACTTCAATTTGTCCTCATCTTGATATTTGAGGCGGGTCTTGCCCCTTAAAACAGTTCTTTAGCCGAAACAAAAAAAGAGTATTTCTTCCTTTGGGCCCATTTATACACCTGCCAAGTTACATGAATATCGGAGGGCGACACAGGGGTCAGATCCCCACATCAATCTGTCCTCATCTTGAAAATTGAGTGGGTTTTTGCCCTGTAAAACCTTTTTTTAGCTGAAACCAAAAAAAAAGTATTTCTTCATTTGGGCCCTCTTTACACCTCCCAAGTTTCATGGAAATCGAAGGGCGACACAGTGGTGAGATCCCCACTTCAATTTGTCCTCATCTTGACATTTAAGGGGAGGTTGACCCCTAGAACAGATTTTTAGCCGAAAAAAAAAAACACGTATTTCTTCATTTCCGCCCGTTTATACACACACCTGCGAAGTTTCAAGGAAATCGGAGGGCGACACAGGGGTCAGATCCCCACTTCAATTTGTCCTCATCTTGAAAATTGAGTGGGTTTTGCCCCGTAAAACAGTTTTTTAGCCGAAACAAAAAAAGAGTATTTCTTCCTTTGGGCCCATCTATACTGGTGCCAAGTTACATGAATATCGGAGGGCGACACAGGGGTCAGATCCTTGCTTCAATTTGTCCTCATCTTGACATTTGAGGGGAGGTTGCCCCCTAGAACAGATTTTTAGCCGAAACAGAAAAACACGTATTTCTTCATTTGGGCCCGTTTATACACACACCTGCCAAGTTTTATGGAAATCGGAGGGAGACACAGGGGTCAGATCCTCACTTCAATTTGTCCTCATCTTGACATTTGAGGGGGTTTTGCCCCCTAAAACAGTTCTTTAGCCGAAACAAAAAAAGAACATTTCTTCGTTTGGGCCCCTCTATACACCTGCCAAGTTTCATGAATATTGGAGGGGGAAACAAGGGTCAGATCCTTACTTCAATTTGTCTTCATCTTGACAATTGAGGGGAGGTTTCCCCCTAGAACAGATTTTTAGCCGAAACAAAAAAAACACGTATTTCTTCATTTCCGCACGTTTAGACACACCTGCCAAGTTTCATGGAAATCGGAGGGCGACACAGGGGTCAGATCCCCACTTCAATTTGTCCTCATCTTGAAAATTGAGTGGGTTTTGCCCCGTAAAACAGTTTTTTAGCCGAAAGAAAAAAAAACACGTATTTCTTCCATTGGGCCCCACTATACACGTGCCAAGTTTCATAGATATCGGAGGGGGACACAGGGGTCAGATCCTCACTTCAATTTGTTCTCATCTTGACATTTAAGGGGAGGTTGACCCCTAGAACAGATTTTTAGCCGAAACAAAAAAACACGTATTTCTTCATTTGGGCCCGTTTATACACACACCTGCCAAGTATCATGGAAATCGGAGGGGGACACAGGGGTCAGATCCTCACTTCAATTTGTCCTCATCTTGACATTTGAGGCGGGTTTTGCCCCCTAAAGCAGTTCCTTAGCCGAAACAAAAAAAAAAATTCTTCCTTTGGGCCCATCTATACACCTGCCAAGTTTCATGAATATCGGAGGGGGACACAGGGGTCAGATACCTACTTCAATTTGTCATCATCTTGACATTTGAAGGGAGGTTGCCCCCTAGAACAGATTTTTAGCCGAAACAAAAAAAACACGTATTTCTTCATTTCCGCCCGTTTATACACACACCTGCCAAGTTTCATGGAAATCGGAGGGCGACACAGGGGTCAGATCCCCACTTCAATTTGTCCTCATCTTGAAAATTGAGTGGGTTTTGCCCCGTAAAACCGTTTTTTAGCCGAAAGAAAAAAAACACGTATTTCTTCCATTGGGCCCCACTATACACGTGCCAAGTTTCATAGATATCGGAGGGGGACACAGGGGTCAGATCCTCACTTCAATTTGTCCTCATCTTGACATTTAAGTGGAGGTTGACCCCTAGAACAGATTTTTAGCCGAAACAAAAAAACACGTATTTTTTCATTTTGGGCCCGTTTTTACATACACCTGCCAAGTTTCAAGAAATCGGAGGGGGACACACGGGTCAGATCCTCACTTCAATTTGTCCTCATCTTGATATTTGAGGCGGGTCTTGCCCCTAAAACAGTTCTTTAGCCGAAACAAAAAAAGAGTATTTCTTCTTTTTGGGCCCATTTATACACCTGCCAAGTTACATGAATATCGGAGGGCGACACAGGGGTCAGATCCCCACTTCAATTTGTCCTCATCTTGAAAAATTGAGTGGGTTTTGCCCTGTAAAACCGTTTTTTAGCTGAAACAAAAAAAACACGTTTTTCTTCCATGGGGCCCCACTATACACCTGCCAAGTTTCATAGAAATCGGAGGGGGACACAGGGGTCAGATCCTTACTTCAATTTGTCCTCATCTTGATATTTGAGGGGAGGTTGCCCCCTAGAACAGATTTTTAGCCGAAACAAAAAAACACGTATTTCTTCATTTGGCCCCGTTTATACACACACCTGCCAAGTTTCATGGAAATCGGAGGGCGACACAGGGGTCAGATCCCCACTTCAATTTGTCCTCATCTTGACAATTGATTGGGTTTTGCCCTGTAAAACCGCTTCTTAGCTGAAACCAGAAAAAAACGTATTTCTTCCATTGGGCCCCACTATACACCTGCCAAGTTTCATAAAAATCGGAGGGCGACACAGGGGTCAGATCCCCACTTCAATTTGTCCTCATCTTGAAAATTGAGTGGGTTTTGCCCCGTAAAACAGTTTTTTAGCCGAAAGAAAAAAAACACGTATTTCTTCCATTGGGCCCCACTATACACGTGCCAAGTTTCATAAATATCGGAGGGGGACACAGGGGTCAGATCCTCACTTCAATTTGTCCTCATCTTGACATTTAAGGGGAGGTTGACCCCTAGAACAGATTTTTAGCCGAAACAAAAAAACACGTATTTTTTCATTTGGGCCCGTTTTTACACACACCTGCCAAGTTTCATGGAAATCGGAGGGGGACACACGGGTCAGATCCTCACTTCAATTTGTCCTCATCTTGATATTTGAGGCGGGTCTTGCCCCTTAAAACAGTTCTTTAGCCGAAACAAAAAAAGAGTATTTCTTCCTTTGGGCCCATTTATACACCTGCCAAGTTACATGAATATCGGAGGGCGACACAGGGGTCAGATCCCCACATCAATCTGTCCTCATCTTGAAAATTGAGTGGGTTTTTGCCCTGTAAAACCTTTTTTTAGCTGAAACCAAAAAAAAAGTATTTCTTCATTTGGGCCCTCTTTACACCTCCCAAGTTTCATGGAAATCGAAGGGCGACACAGTGGTGAGATCCCCACTTCAATTTGTCCTCATCTTGACATTTAAGGGGAGGTTGACCCCTAGAACAGATTTTTAGCCGAAAAAAAAAACACGTATTTCTTCATTTCCGCCCGTTTATACACACACCTGCGAAGTTTCAAGGAAATCGGAGGGCGACACAGGGGTCAGATCCCCACTTCAATTTGTCCTCATCTTGAAAATTGAGTGGGTTTTGCCCCGTAAAACAGTTTTTTAGCCGAAACAAAAAAAGAGTATTTCTTCCTTTGGGCCCATCTATACACGTGCCAAGTTACATGAATATCGGAGGGCGACACAGGGGTCAGATCCTTGCTTCAATTTGTCCTCATCTTGACATTTGAGGGGAGGTTGCCCCCTAGAACAGATTTATAGCCGAAACAGAAAAACACGTATTTCTTCATTTGGGCCCGTTTATACACACACCTGCCAAGTTTCATGATTATCGGAGGGGGACACAGGGGTCAGATCCTTACTTCAATTTGTCCTCATCTTTACACTTGAGGGGGGGTTGCCCCCTAAAACAATTCTTTAGCCGAAACAAGAAAAAAACACGTATTTCTTCATTTGGGCCCGTTTATACACACACCAGCCAAGTATCATGGAAATCGGAGGGGGACACAGGGGTCAGATCCTCACTTCAATTTGTCCTCATCTTGACATTTGAGGGGGTTTTGCCCCCTAAAACAGTTCTTTAGCCGGAACAAAAAAAAATATTTCTTCCTTTGGGCCCATCTATACACCTGCCAAGTTTCATGAATATCGGAGGGGGACACAGGGGTCAGATCCCTACTTCAATTTGTCATCATCTTGACATTTGAAGGGAGGTTGCCCCCTAGAACAGATTTTTAGCCGAAACAAAAAAAACACGTATTTCTTTATTTCCGCCCGTTTATACACACACCTGCGAAGATTCAAGGAAATCGGAGGGCGACACAGGGGTCAGATCCTCACTTCAATTTGTCCTCATCTTGAAAATTGAGTGGGTTTTGCCCCGAAAAACAGTTTTTTAGCCGAAACAAAAAAAACACGTATTTCTTCCATTGGGCCCCACTATACACCTGCCAAGTTTCATAGATATCGGAGGGGGACACAGGGGTCAGATCATCACTTCAATTTGTCCTCATCTTGATTTTTGAGGCGGGTCTTGCCCCCTAAACAGTTCTTTAGCCGAAACAAAAAAAGAGTATTTCTTCCTTTGGGCCCATCTATACACCTGCCAAGTTACATGAATATCGGAGGGCGACACAGGGGTCAGATCCTTGCTTCAATTTGTCCTCATCTTGACATTTGAGGGGAGGTTGCCCCCTAGAACAGATTTTTAGCCGAAACAGAAAAACACGTATTTCTTCATTTGTTCCCGTTTATACACACACCTGCCAAGTTTTATGGAAATCGGAGGGAGACACAGGGGTCAGATCCTCACTTCAATTTGTCCTCATCTTGACATTTGAGGGGGTTTTGCCCCCTAAAACAGTTTTTAGCCGAATCAAAAAAAGAGTATTTCTTTCTTTGGGCCCATCTATACACCTGCCAAGTTTCATGAATATCGGAGGGGGACACAGGGGTCAGATCCCTACTTCAATTTGTCCTCATCTTGATATTTGAGGGGAGGTTGCCCCCTAGAACAGATTTTTAGCCGAAACAAAAAAAACACGTATTTCTTCATTTCGGCCCGTTTATACACACACCTGCCAAGTTTCATGGAAATCGGAGGGCGACACGTGGGTCAGATCCCCACTTCAATTTGTCCTCATCTTGAAAATTGAGTGGGTTTTGCCCCGTAAAACCGTTTTTTAGCCGAAACAAAAAAAACGTATATCTTCCATTGGGCCCCACTATACACCTGCCAAGTTTCATAGATATCGGAGCGGACACAGGGGCCAGATCCTCACTTCAATTTGTCCTCAACATGACAAATAAGGGGAGGTTGCCCCCTAGAACAGATTTTTAGCCGAAACAAAAAAACACGTATTTCTTCATTTGGGCCCGTTTTTACACACACCTGCCAAGTTTCATGGAAATCGGAGGGGGACACAGGGGTCAGATCCAGTAGTGGGGTTTACGGTACGGACAGCGCAACTTTTAAGTGTAGAAAAGGCGAGGCTATTTGATTGAACAATCAGATTTGCTTACACTTAAAACAAAGCCAAGAGAGGCCTATACCCCAATTCTTCAGGTGTGATATGCTCTGATTTTTAAGAAATTCTGAATTTCTAGTGTAGAAAAGGCGAGGGCTCAACAGATAGATTTACCCATACTTAAGACAATGCCAAGAGGGGCCTATACCCCAATTCTTCCAGTGTGACATGCTCTTAATTTTAAGAATTTTGAATTCTAGTGTAGAAAGGGTGAAAGCCTCTCAGACAGATTTGCTTATACTTAAAATTATGCCAAGTTCCCATATGATCTTATTGCTTATAGTGTGTTTTTCTGTCAAAATCCCAGGAATTGAATTTTAGTGTAGCTCAGATTGATTCTGCCATGTATATTAATATAAAGCTTATAGTTACTGGGTTCTGAGGCCCAGTGGAGTGTGGTGCATAGCCCTATGGTTTTTATTGTCTTGCAATCAGGAGGCCTCTGGGTTTGAGTCCTGATAAAATGTGAAGCCTCTCCTGATGGCAAAATGTTAATATTGTTGCTTTGTAAGCAAAAGGCTCGGGTTTGAGTCCTGATAAAATGTAAAGCCTCTCCTGATGGCAAAATGTTAATATTGTTGTCTTGTAAACAAGGGGCTCCGGGTTCGAGTCCTCATATAAGATTGAAATATATACAACTGCCCACACATAAGATATTCACTGCTAGCTGATAATACAGTTGAGGTTTGTGTGTTGTACAACAGGATAATAGAACAATTATCTTCTAGAACTGCTCCGTGACTCTCTCATTTCTTACATCATAAACATATGATTTTTCACCTATGAGAATGACACTACAAATGGTGTCTTCAGGTAAAGCCTCATGGAATTCACAGATAATTTTAATGTTTGTTCTGTCATTCACCACAACTTGTTTTCTTTTTGAAGTGTTGATTACAAACATGGGTCTCCGTGTTTTGAATTCATCTGGAGTGTAGTACATATCAGTACTGCCAGTAGTGACTCTTTTGAAAGCCGAAAATGCCTCATATAATTTGAGAAAATCATCCTTGGACATGTCTAAATTATAATTTTCCCTAGGGAATACCTCATTTCTGCCATTTTTAAGATATATGTTCTTGATGTTGCAGTTATCAAATCTACTTGAATTTTTTTCCTGATTATTGTGTCTTCCAGTCTGAAACAATACCACTACAAAATCAGGCATGTCATATTGAATACTGGAGAATGAATTTGTAGCATCAAACTCATAATAGGTGCCAGATGCGGGCTTCTGTACACATTGATATGTATAAAATTGCAGAGGAATCTGTGGATTTTTTATTATATCAGCTTTGTATTTAAGAGCATAACTGGCCTCATATTCAACAACAGGGATTCTTAACTCCATAGTCTGAATAATGCATTTGCCTGCATCAGGTAGGGTATTAGGCAGAGCTTCCCCTGTAGGGTTTAATGTGCTGTACCTCATCAAAGCATTGTTATCATTTGCAGCTCTTCTAAATGTGATTCTTAAACCACCCTTCCACATAATATCTTTGTAATCCGAGAAGAATCCTGGCAACAGGCGCATGGGGAACAGCACTGTGTGGTTCTTAGATAATATCTTATCACCAGCTTCAAATCCACCGATTTTGTAGTATGAAGCCTCGGTTTTGGATAATTTTAGAGTGGCCAAAGCCGTGGAGGTAATACCGGGATAATCTATTCTGTTTATAACAACGCCATGCTTTCTGATCTCAATTTCAGAGAACAGATGCGGCACAAAATTGTCCACCAGTCTTATATTTGTATTTGCCGGATAATCTGTTCCATCGAGCTTTACGACATCAAATTTGATGTATAGATCTGCTCTGTGAGGGTGTATAAAGCCGTCCCCTACATCAAGATCAACCTCAATTTCTGTGTTGGGTTGATTTAAATTTGCAAATGTCCTCCTGTTTGGGGGGAATGATTGTAGCTCATAACTCTCAATATTTTCCATTGTATGTATTTTTATTTAAATGTTAATCTCTATGATTGCAGTTGTTGTGGCTCCAGCAAAATCAACTAATTCTTCTTTTTCATTAGTGACCATCAATTCAATGTAATCTATTCTATTATGGCACACGGGAAAATATAATGTTGGGGATGGATTGTAGATGATCGGCTCCATAAATTCGGAATTAGGTTTGAATGTTGCAATGATGCCTGTTTGTTTGTGAGTGCCTATGCCATTTGATTTGGTGATCATACCCTCAGCCACATTACAGTGAATATTCAGAGTCTCTATGGCCAAGAATTTAGGTATATTCATAGCAGTGTGTTTGATGCCTGCTTCAAGTTTTGTGTTGTTCTCAAATCCTAACAGCTCTCCTATAGTACCCAGATGCACTGTTTCTGTAGCAGATGCAATCTCTACTCTGTGAGTGACAGAATTTTGACTTAAAACTACACCTCTGGGTAATTGAGCATTTAGAGTGGACAGATTATACTGCCCTGGAGTGATGACAATTTTTTGATCCCCTACTGCAATTGTGTTGTTGTGGTGTGTAATATTAGGGATCAGGTACATGCCGTAAAATGCTCTGAGAGCTATTGTTTTGGGATACACTATGTCATCATGCAATTTGAGTTTTAATATTGAATTTTGGCTGGTGAGATGGAATACCCCCATGATGTTTTAAATACCACAGGGCCTTTTGAAAATTTTCAATTGATGGTTTATTTATTTGAGACATATATCTGAGAACGGATAAACACAAATGTCCGCAATTAACATCTTTGAAGTTTTGAAGACGGGCATTATTGTAATAAAGATTAGCTGATTTTAGATATTTTATTAAATTTTCAGGTGGAACACCTCCAAATGAATCAAACACAAATGCCTCATTTTTTAAATATTTAAGATAACAAATCCAGTGAGTGCCCTGATTTTTGTACTCATCCAAATTAACTATGCCACACTCTTTGTTGAGTGGTTGTTCCGGTAAAGAATCAGACATGTACACACCCCTAAAATGTTTGATGCCCAGTGGCTTGATTAAAGCTTCAATATCTTGGTTTGTAAGCGGCTCTTGTTTTTTTTAAACTTATTCATGGCTCTCTTAACACCTTTGCCTTTTTTCTCCATGGCCAGGTTATGGCGCCTCTGCTCATCTAATTCTGCCCTATTTTTCTTGGCATCTATTACTGTTTTTGCTATGGCAGCTGATCCCCCAGCCAAGCTCCCAACAGCCCCGAGAGCAGCTAAGATGGCAGGGATGGTAAATATGAACCCCCCTGTATGCAATTTTTTTCTTGATTGCTGTAATTTTTTTAATTGGGGGGTACTAAGCAACAATTTCATACCATGGCCCTTTGCAATACAAGAGCTTTTTTTCTTGCGCTGCTTTTTGGTTAAAAGACTGTCAATAGTTTTAAGAGATTTGAGACCTGCATAAGGTATTTGATACATAACACCCTTGGCCTTCATCGTAGGTTTATTATATACATATTCACAAACCCCACCCCAGTTTTTGTTTGGTGCTCATAGCTATGGTGGTTCCCAATGCTGATATTCTCTCACTCAAAGAAGCATCTTTGCTTACAAATCTACCAAATGCAGCCTCTTCTAATTTCTTGTCTGCGACATGTCTCTTGTCTAGATCAGAATGTGTGTTGTATGCTATGTCATGGTCTCTACAAGCAGCATCTAAAGGATTAACACCAGGGTCCCCTCTGTTTAATCTATGGTCCAATTTTGTACCGGGACCACAATACTGATAGCCTGGAATATGTAGTTCAAATGGCAGCTTGTTTATAATGTCATTAACAAGCCCCCGGCCCTCAGAGACATTCCAAAATTTAGGTGGTAGAGTATTAATAATTTTTATGAGATATCCAATCCCCTTAGGGTCATTCACTATAAAATTAGACAATTTGGTGCTTATCATGTCCATAATTCCAACCTTTTCATTGTAAAAATTGTGGTTCCCTGCATTTTCCTCCCCAGCTATCACCAATAACCTATCTACAAGTTTCCTGACATCATCAACCCACACAAATTCTTTGGGCAGGGTGTTGTATTGTTTGATTCCACTCCCAGTCTTGATCTGTGACCATATGGGCTTGATTAAATTATTGTATTTTGCCCCACTGCTCGACTTGACTCTTTTTTGTGTGGGATCATTGTTCTGGTACAGAGCATCTGATTTTATTAATATTTCTTTGTAATCCTCATAATCTTGATCTGTATAGCTGCCAGGCCTCTTCCTAGTCATCAGTTCCCACAATCCAGGTGTGCCGGGGTACTTAACAAAAGCACCTTTTTCTCCGAGACGAGATTCTGAATAAACAATGATGTCATCCCCCATAAAAGTTACTCTGAAATTACCGATTCTATGTATGATGCTGCCATCAAGCTCTGTGTCGGCATATAAGCCAAAAACCTCATCTTTGTTGTCTTTAGGTGTGGTTAAATATTTTTGAGCAAGAAGACCCAATTCAATAGGATCCTGACTAGCCTCAATTCTTCTAGGAGCAACAGGACTAGGTGTATGAATACTGGAAAGTGGGGTGAATGGATAATCTAATATGTTCCTTGCAGCTACAGGTACAAGCTCTGTGATCAAATCTTGATTTTGCTCTGTAACAGTTTTGATATTCTTACCTAAATTATTAATAGCATCAATGACAGGCTGTTCTGTTTGCTTGTGTTTTTCATAAATTCCACGGTTCTCTGATTTCCATCCCTTAAATCTTTTTACAAGATAATCTCTTAACTTAAGATCATCAATGACTGGTCGTTTCATGGTTATTTATATATGTTTCAACGTCTAGAAAATCGTTGATTTTATTTCTGTATTTGCCAGTATTAGGTGTTCTTGTCATATCAATTGTGACAAACCCATAACTGTCCTGATTCCAGCAGCTACTGCAAAACTTGGAAAAATCATTGTAGCTCAAGTCCCCACCTACATATTCATCATGTATGTGTTTGAGGTTGGTATGATCTTGATGAAACACACATATAAAATTGCTGTTGTCTCGGATCAGCTGCTTGGGTATTTTAGAAAAAGTCTGTGCCAGGTAGAAACAGTCAATGTTCTTGTGTCGGCCCTGTGTAAAGAAATTTCTAACCTTGTTTTGATTATCCAGTATAATGTCATCAAACACAACAACAGAATTATCGAGACATTCATCAAGTGGCTTAACATCCGGTTCAAAAGTGGCAATATCCAATCCATCATATAGCTTCATCAGCTGCTGATATTTTAATTGTTCCAAGCTCTTTGAGAAAACATACAAGTGCCTGTTTTTCCAGTCTAACCAGTTGGGTGCCAATAAAAAATTATCAACCATTAGAGTAGTTTTACCACAAGCAGATGGCCCAACAATAAGACACCTAATATTATCAGGCAGCAAGTTGCCATTTCTCTTATTCTGCTGTTCAGGTTCTGGCAGCCTTTTTATAACATCCCAGGTGTTCATATTATCACTTTGTCTGCATCGATCCAGCTGTTTTCCGGATGACCCAGCCATTTGACAAATAACTTGTTGCCTTTTCTGCGAATAATTTTTTCTATGAGATATGTGTCAGGCTGTTTAGTTTTGCTGAGCTCTTGTTCATAGAACCTGCCTTTGAGAATTTCTCCTCGGTGATCTTTTATTATATATGTGTTAAGGGTCCCGGGTTTAACTTGAACCACTGTAAATAATTCAGTGCTCCAGTTTCTCGTAAAGCCTCTCTTGAATAAGTGCTTATATTTGCTGATTCTTACTTGATCACCCACCCTGTATTTGGCCTTTCTTGTTGTTGGCTGGTATCTAGGATAATAAACAGTACTGATCAATTTTTGCTCATCAGATGAAGTTACTTCAGATGGTTTCATGTTGATTGTGGAATGGACAGAGTTGTTGTATTTATGTAGAAGTTCGGGAAGAATATTAATCCATTTATAATTACCTTGAAGTGTAAATTGTTTATACATAAGATTTTTTAGGGTTCTGTTGAATCTCTCTACAATTGAGGCTTTGAGATCACTGTAACTCGAGTAATGTTTTATTGACTGGCTTTTAATAAATTGTTGAAACACTGAATTATAAAATTCTTTGCCATTATCTGTTTGCAAATAGCGCGGTGATCTTCCTGAATGATTGATGATTGTCCTGAGGGCTTCTGTAACACATTTTCCAGTCTTGGATTTGAGTGGCACAGCCCAGGCAAATTTTGAAAATGCATCTATTACAGTGAGTAGATACTTGTAGCCCTTGTTGATTTTGTCTAAGTTTTTCAACTGCCCACTTGCCATCTCAATCAAGTCGCTCTGCCATAAATCATCTATGCGTTTTGTGACTACTGGCAGTCTCTTATAATTATGTCGGGCCTGTCTGTGTAATTCATCAACAATAATTTGTCTAGACATAATATGTAAACAAGAATATTGCAACTATGGGGTGTTCAGCAGCTGAGACTACAGGATTTTCTAAATACAGTTTGTCCCCTATTTGTATTTTAAATTCCAGAGAGCCATCATCTTCAGTATAAGCTGTTTCTAATGTATTGGGGTCTGTAAAATCCTCTAACTCTACACTGGTGATTTTTGGTTTGTTGTCAGCATTTGTTATTGATAAGGTAGGGTAGTGGTGTGACTGTGGCTGATGCCAATATTTGATCTTGATTGGTCTCAATGTGCCTCCAACAAAAAATTGATAATAAAATTGTGCAGGGGACAGCATATATATTTTGCCGCCTGGTGTAAATGGAGAATCATATTCTTTGTTGGGGACGCTGTACAATTCAAGAATTACTGAATGTTTTGGATTCTCGATTATGCCTGTTATTTCTTTTTCTGCTGTAAGCAATCTACTTGTTACAGATTCAAGGTGCTCATTGATGGTCCTAACAACATCATCATGGCCTGGCTTGATTTTTATGTCCACAACAAGTTTCTTGTATTGTTGCACAATCTCTTGAAGCTGGGTGGCAAAAACAGACAAAGCATTTGCTTGATTGGATTCCATGGTCCCTAGCTGTTGCTTGATATTAGCTACAATTTGTTGCAAATTTTCAATAACTGCCAATTTTGAATTTTGAGCAGTAAGATCATGGACCTGTCTTCTGATATCCTCAAACAGGGCATGCAGTTCATTAATATGTTGATTAGTTGGTAGAGTGGCTACTGTCTGAGTGAGTTGTTTGATCTCTCCTTGGATATTCTTGATATCTTCCGATTTCAATATGCGATTCACTGCTCTCTTAATATTTTTAAGTTCCTGTGATGTGGGAAGATTTGATACTGTATTTTGCAAAAATTCAAGTGCCAATTTTACATTGTTTAATTCAGAAGCATCAGCCACATTTTGCATAGCATTTTGGAGCAGGGCTATATCTGCCTGAGAGGGTGTTGATTGCTGTAAAATTTCAAGTTTTGTTTGGATATCATCGATCAAGTGATGAAAATGAGATAGCTCAGATTCAGTGTTGAGGTTTTCAAGCTTTGTGATCTGTTGCTGGACACTGACAAGTGTATCTACAATCCCAGGCAATCTGGATTCTAGTACATTTGCCAAATCACTTTGCACTGCTGCTATTGTACCTTCAAGATGGGTTATGGTACTTTGAATTTTTCCAAAATCTTCATATGTTTCAAGTTGCAGCTTGATATTTGCAACACTCCGAGTTATTGCATTCAAAGCATCAGAAGATGGCAAGTTGTTCATAAAATTTTCAAGTGTCTCGATTTTTTCTTTAACCTCGGCTATGGCATTGTGTAGAGGATCCAGATTAGGTATCTGGAGTGACTGAATCTGTTCTTTTAGAGTGGAAATCACTAGATCAAAATCTTCTTGTGATTTTATGCTTTTGACAATTGTTTGGAGCTGTGTCTGGACATTATTTATTTGCTCTTCCAATTGCTGTTTCAATTGCTCGGAGTTGTTAGCCTGGGTCTTAAATTTGGCTTGAAGAGCTGCTACAGCTTCTTCTAAACTTTGAAAATTATCTAATGTTGCCAGATCAGTATATTTCTGAAGCAACACTTTGAGTTCTGAGTCAATTTTAAGAAGAGGGTCCATGCATTGTGATTGTAAATTTGTAATTTCTAATTGAAGACTGGCATTCAGTGTGGTTTGTAAAGCTTGTAAATCACTTCTCAATTTCTTGACTCTGACATCAAGCATAAGAATCTCATCACTGTGATCTTCATGTCTTGTGTGGCCAAATATATCATTAGGCATTTTTGTTTTACTGGTTATTTATTATTGAATATCTGATTCTTAATTCTATAAAAAAGGGTATAAGCTTGTCATATGATCCCGGGACCTCAATATATAAGCAGTCACCAGCAGAAACCGTATATACAGTGCCAGAAATCATGTTTGAGTGCTTGATTCTATAAATATTTCTCCCTATTGAAATTTTAACATCACCCTCAGGGGTTGTAATAAATTGCAATTGCCCACCTACAGGTAATTGGTAGTGATTTAAATTATTGTTAAATATGTACAATATTTTGCCTGTTTCTTCATCATTATCTGTAAGTATGCTGTTCAGATGAATAATTAACAAGCCACTCAGTTTAGACAGCATATCAGGAGAGGCTTGCGGTGTTGGCAGGTCCATAATAGCCTGTTTTTTGAACCCAAATAAGTTCATAGGCATGTTTATTTATTTCAAATCATGCTCTGGAATTGGGCATTGTTTCCCATTTTTCAAATCACAATGCCCCCAAGGTAGAGTATGTATGTTACATGACAAAATGCATCTCTTGTCATCATGTGGGTCCAGAGCCACTTTTGTTACAATATTTGAAGTCAATAAGTGATTCTCACTCTGAATTCTATTTTCTGATGTTCTAATTGAATTCTGTGATTTGATGCAATTTTTATAATCTTCAAATACAAGCTCTTTTTCCACAGTCACTCTGCCAATGCCCTTGGCTTTTTTGACAACAGCACTACATGTTTTAAAACTGTACAACTTGGCACTTAACCCAGCAAATTCCACAATAACATCACCAAGTGTCTCATCTTTTAACTTGCCAGGCACCTTTTTGTTGTGGTGTTGTTGAATCTTTGTATGTTCACTGGTATCAAAATATTGAAACAATTCAGGCTGTGACATATCTTGATAAACATCTTCTGTTTGAATTTCAAGAATAAAACTATCCGTGTCCATGTACAATAATTTTACACGATCACCATAAAAAGGTTTCAGCACATCATAATATAATATTAACATATGTAATTTGGACGATTCCAATATCACAGCCCCTTCATAAATAGGTTTATCAAATTTGATTTTTGTTTTCATCATGTTGAAAAGTGCCATGTGCTCATCATAAATTCTTCTGTAATTGAAGTTGGGCTTTGCAACCAATTTTTTGCTCAGGCTGGGGTCAGTAATTATTTTAACATCGGTATGTTTCCTGACATTTTCAATAGTTTTGCCATACACTGAATTCACCATCAATTTAAACAAGCCCTTATCAAATTCGCTTTTTGCAGATGTTCGAAGCTCCGTATTTGTATCAATGTATGGTTTCAACCATCTTGAGTGCCTGAACCTCAAAACTTTGCCAACTTTGGTCACTTGAACACCATGTTTCATCAGGAACTGTAGGTTTTTGTAATATATGACATAGCCTTGTTTCGGCTCCAGAGTCGTCATGAGCTTCCTCTGTTTAGAGCCAGGTGAGCACTGAACCTCGGGAATTGGGGGCAGATCAGAAAATTTGTTGTGTAAATGATCTGGAAACATCAGATCAGTCTCTAAGAAGAGGCCATATTCACTGTCATCAAAATCCTGAAGATCTTCAATATTGAAATCTTCGACCCACTCAAGCCCTGCATATGGCAATTTATCCATCATAGCGTGACCATAGAGGTTGTTTGCATCTCCATACAGTATATAATTTGATGGCCGTGTTGGATCATAATCAGGCATGTATTTGTTATTTGCTCTGGCATATCTCTGGGAACATTGCACCATCCCCCCTCTTATACATTCCTCCATAAACAGATACTTTTCTTGATCGTGGATCAGATCCAATGGCTTTTTGGTGTTGAAAAACATTGCAGCCCATGCTAGGCCCGGGGCACTGTAAAAATATATTGGATCCAGTCCATAATTTTGCATAGAAGATTTTCTGAATGCCTGCATTATATCAGCTGAGAGGGTCACATCAAGTTTTAAATAAGCCTTGTGATAATCACCAAATGTCTGGCATTTTAAATTGTTCCACATCAATTTGGCATGGTGATAATCTTCATCAGTGATTCCAGATCCTCTGATTTTGCTGTAAAACTCTTCTTGTGGTGGCAGGGAACACTCATCAAATTTAGAAAAATCTGTGACATAGTCATATGGATATACACCCTTCCGCCTAATTAATTTCAGGTCCTGATCTGGAAACGAGGCACGTGTGATTTTCAAGTCATCATCAGATAATTGAGAGGCCAGTGTAGCCAGGCTAGCAGGTAAAAATCTGTAAGAATCAAGAAATCTTAATTGAATAGGAACACCATCAACTTTAATTATCTTGCTAATAGATATATATTTTTCATCATTTTCAGCTAAAATGTTTAAATTCTGCTTGTCAAACCCCTCGTACCTGATCAGATGATGGAAATCATAATTGGATGCTCCATGGCAAAATATGGGGATAAATCTTGGTCTCTTGATCTTAATATTACAGCTATTACACAGGGCCTGTTTATATCGACCATCTGTATGAGAATGGTGTTTCACCTTGATATTTGTATCTGAAAATTCACAATCACATACCGGGCATTTTTCTGCATTGTTGAAATCTTCAATCTGTTCCTCTGTTAAAGGCAACATAGGCTTTGATTTTAATAAGATGTTAGATGCTATGTCACGGCACTCATTTTCTATTCTATGTTTAAATTCTTTGATGGCATTTGGTCCCACGTATAAGTATGGCTCACTAGCTACACCATCCCGTATAACCACACAACAAAAGCTGGAAGGTTCATGTAGCTGGTATGGTGTAATTGATGATTCTTCTGGATCTGGGCTACAGAATGCAAGAGATTTGAGATTCGATTCGAAATCACAGACAATATATGCTGGGTGTTCCAACAAGGCTTCATACTTTTTGAATTCTGCTTTTTCACTTGGATTGGGCATCACCATATGAACAGGTTTATGGTTGCCACAGTATTTCAGATGCTCAATTAACTTGTTTTTAGCAATTTCTGCATTCTCTTCCCGAACCCCCTTCACCATTTTTTGACCATCAAATACAGTTAAACATCTTCTGCACAACTTAAATATTGTATGAGTTTTGTCTAGTTGTGTTCTCACTAAAGCTTCAAGATTATGTATCAGAGTGTAATGGTATGTATCATCCCCTTTAATTAAGAGCAGATCAATCGGAATAGCAGATTCATCATCAATTGTACTGATTCTGAGAGGTGCTATCGGACAATTGCCAGTGGAACAAATAAATACATTAATAGATAATTGTTTGCCATTGATGTGCTTGGCTCTTTTTTCAAATTTATCAATATTCTGAACTGACATTGGATATTCCAAACCCTCCATTACATCGTCAAAAAGATGTTCATGTTGTTTGTAATAAGTTATTCTCTGAGGATCCTTTGAAACTGGATACAAAGCAGCTAATATACACCACAAAAAGCATTTCTGGTCGGCATTTTTTATATTGACCACGGCTCTTTTGTTTTTGATATTGGCAGGCAATGGTACATAAGTAGATCCTTGTAAAGGAGTGAATTCAGAAATATTAACATATAACTTGTGTGATGAACCGCATAGGCTCCATCCTGACTCTTTTGCTGCAAATTCAGAGTGTTTGATGTTCAGTTGATTTATCAAGCTGCTTATTATTGTGTCTGAATTTGCATTTGAATATACAGGTACAGTTTCTGTTATGTGGGGCTGTGTAAATTTTGTGCCATTTGGTTTCTTATATTGTACAAACAATTTGAGGGATAGCTTATAAGAGCCATTTTGTGCATTAAGAATTGCCTGCAGATCAGAATTTATACTGTTCAAGAAATTCTTAATGCCGCATCTTGGCTCTGATACAAACTGGTAATCCCTAAGTTGGGCATTAAAACTGCTATGTATGGGTGGTTCATAGCGTGGCTGCTTTGCAGGTCCAGCATTAACAGGTGTTTCATGCTTCCTTTTCAGACCAGATGTGGATGGTTGTGGGGGCAATGTTGATGACTGTACATAAGAATTACACTTATGCCATTTGTAATATGCCTTGCTTAATATTTTATGGCATCTTGGACATATTTTCATGGCCTTTCTGCATTTCTTAGAGTTACAAATACGGCAATGTCTAGCCCAATGAGAACTAGATATATTTTTATTACACCGATTGCAATATTTTTGTTTTGGCATTTTTTCTTGTAGTTTATTATATAAGATTTTCTGGGCTTCAATTCCAAACTTTATACTTAATAAAAATATCAGTTGGGTTCAGCAGTTAATGGCTGAGCTGGTGCTTTTATACCCAAACAACAGCAGTAACTAGGTTTTGGTGATAGTTTTGCTGTTATACAACACACAAACCTCAACTGTTTATCAGCTAGCAGTGAATATCTTATGTGTGGGCAGTTGCATATATTTCAATCTTATATCAGGACTCGAACCCAAAGCCTCTGATTACAATGCCACAATATTAATACGTCTCCAAATAGAATATGCCCATATTTTACTGGGTTCTGAGACCCTTATGCAGACAAAATTGGATTTTGAACTGCCATAATATTTTCTAAGTCTTTGCCTAGGCTCATATTATCTGAACAGAATTGCTTTTAGCATGAGGGGGGTACAGTTCATTGCCACTGTGTGAAAATATGTATCTTTATCTCAATAATCTTTGTTACACTTTTACATGTTGTCTTGCATGACTAGGAATTTGTTACACTTTTTCCCCTGTCGTGCTGAAAGATTAATGACCCCTTCAGTGAATCATACAGAAAAATCATTAATGCCCCCTTCTAGCGTGTCTCTTGCGTGCCGGCAAAGCACGCAAACAATTAACTATGCTTACCCGCTCTTCTCCTATTGTATTGAGGAGGTGGTTATAAAACATGAAAAAATAAGAAAATTCAGTTTTTTGTACAATATATTATTGTAAAACATTTTTTACCAGGTTTTCAGATCTGGGAGTTGTATATCAACTATTCTCAAAATCCCACTTGTGGACATATTATTTTGCCACATGTTTTCAATCTTAAATATTATATGAGGACTCGAACCCGGAGCCCCTTGTTTACAAGACAACAATATTAACATTTTGCCATCAGGAGAGGCTTTACATTTTATCAGGACTCAAACCCGAGCCTTTTGCTTACAAAGCAACAATATTAACATTTTGCCATCAGGAGAGGCTTCACATTTTATCAGGACTCAAACCCAGAGGCCTCCTGATTGCAAGACAATAAAAACCATAGGGCTATGCACCACACTCCACTGGGCCTCAGAACCCAGTAACTATAAGCTTTATATTAATATACATGGCAGAATCAATCTGAGCTACACTAAAATTCAATTCCTGGGATTTTGACAGAAAAACACACTATAAGCAATAAGATCATATGGGAACTTGGCATAATTTTAAGTATAAGCAAATCTGTCTGAGAGGCTTTCACCCTTTCTACACTAGAATTCAAAATTCTTAAAATTAAGAGCATGTCACACTGGAAGAATTGGGGTATAGGCCCCTCTTGGCATTGTCTTAAGTATGGGTAAATCTATCTGTTGAGCCCTCGCCTTTTCTACACTAGAAATTCAGAATTTCTTAAAAATCAGAGCATATCACACCTGAAGAATTGGGGTATAGGCCTCTCTTGGCTTTGTTTTAAGTGTAAGCAAATCTGATTGTTCAATCAAATAGCCTCGCCTTTTCTACACTTAAAAGTTGCGCTGTCCGTACCGTAAACCCCACTACTAGATCCTCACTTCAATTTGTCCTCATCTTGACATTTGAGGCGGGTTTTGCCCCCTAAAACAGTTCTTTAGCCGAAACAAAAAAAGAACATTTCTTCGTTTGGGCCCCTCTATACACCTGCCAAGTTTCATGAATATCGGAGAGAGAAACAAGGGTCAGATCCTTACTTCAATTTGTCTTCATCTTGACAATTGAGGGGAGGTTTCCCCCTAGAACAGATTTTTAGCCGAAACAAAAAAAAAACACGTATTTCTTCATTTCCGCCCGTTTATACACACACCTGCCAAGTTTCATGGAAATCGGAGGGCGACACAGGGGTCAGATCCCCACTTCAATTTGTCCTCATCTTGAAAATTGAGTGGGTTTTGCCCCGTAAAACAGTTTTTTAGCCGAAAGAAGAAAAACACGTATTTCTTCCATTGGGCCCCACTATACACGTGCCAAGTTTCATAAATATCGGAGGGGGACACAGGGGTCAGATCCTCACTTCAATTTGTCCTCATCTTGACATTTAAGGGGAGGTTGACCCCTAGAACAGATTTTTAGCCGAAACAAAAAAACACGTATTTTTTCATTTGGGCCCGTTTTTACACACACCTGCCAAGTTTCATGGAAATCGGAGGGGGACACACGGGTCAGATCCTCACTTCAATTTGTCCTCATCTTGATATTTGAGGCGGGTCTTGCCCCTTAAAACAGTTCTTTAGCCGAAACAAAAAAAGAGTATTTCTTCCTTTGGGCCCATTTATACACCTGCCAAGTTACATGAATATCGGAGGGCGACACAGGGGTCAGATCCCCACATCAATCTGTCCTCATCTTGAAAATTGAGTGGGTTTTTGCCCTGTAAAACCTTTTTTTAGCTGAAACCAAAAAAAAAGTATTTCTTCATTTGGGCCCTCTTTACACCTCCCAAGTTTCATGGAAATCGAAGGGCGACACAGTGGTGAGATCCCCACTTCAATTTGTCCTCATCTTGACATTTAAGGGGAGGTTGACCCCTAGAACAGATTTTTAGCCGAAAAAAAAAACACGTATTTCTTCATTTCCGCCCGTTTATACACACACCTGCGAAGTTTCAAGGAAATCGGAGGGCGACACAGGGGTCAGATCCCCACTTCAATTTGTCCTCATCTTGAAAATTGAGTGGGTTTTGCCCCGTAAAACAGTTTTTTAGCCGAAACAAAAAAAGAGTATTTCTTCCTTTGGGCCCATCTATACACGTGCCAAGTTACATGAATATCGGAGGGCGACACAGGGGTCAGATCCTTGCTTCAATTTGTCCTCATCTTGACATTTGAGGGGAGGTTGCCCCCTAGAACAGATTTATAGCCGAAACAGAAAAACACGTATTTCTTCATTTGGGCCCGTTTATACACACACCTGCCAAGTTTCATGATTATCGGAGGGGGACACAGGGGTCAGATCCTTACTTCAATTTGTCCTCATCTTTACACTTGAGGGGGGGTTGCCCCCTAAAACAATTCTTTAGCCGAAACAAGAAAAAAACACGTATTTCTTCATTTGGGCCCGTTTATACACACACCAGCCAAGTATCATGGAAATCGGAGGGGGACACAGGGGTCAGATCCTCACTTCAATTTGTCCTCATCTTGACATTTGAGGGGGTTTTGCCCCCTAAAACAGTTCTTTAGCCGGAACAAAAAAAAATATTTCTTCCTTTGGGCCCATCTATACACCTGCCAAGTTTCATGAATATCGGAGGGGGACACAGGGGTCAGATCCCTACTTCAATTTGTCATCATCTTGACATTTGAAGGGAGGTTGCCCCCTAGAACAGATTTTTAGCCGAAACAAAAAAAACACGTATTTCTTTATTTCCGCCCGTTTATACACACACCTGCGAAGATTCAAGGAAATCGGAGGGCGACACAGGGGTCAGATCCTCACTTCAATTTGTCCTCATCTTGAAAATTGAGTGGGTTTTGCCCCGAAAAACAGTTTTTTAGCCGAAACAAAAAAAACACGTATTTCTTCCATTGGGCCCCACTATACACCTGCCAAGTTTCATAGATATCGGAGGGGGACACAGGGGTCAGATCATCACTTCAATTTGTCCTCATCTTGATTTTTGAGGCGGGTCTTGCCCCCTAAACAGTTCTTTAGCCGAAACAAAAAAAGAGTATTTCTTCCTTTGGGCCCATCTATACACCTGCCAAGTTACATGAATATCGGAGGGCGACACAGGGGTCAGATCCTTGCTTCAATTTGTCCTCATCTTGACATTTGAGGGGAGGTTGCCCCCTAGAACAGATTTTTAGCCGAAACAGAAAAACACGTATTTCTTCATTTGTTCCCGTTTATACACACACCTGCCAAGTTTTATGGAAATCGGAGGGAGACACAGGGGTCAGATCCTCACTTCAATTTGTCCTCATCTTGACATTTGAGGGGGTTTTGCCCCCTAAAACAGTTTTTAGCCGAATCAAAAGAAGAGTATTTCTTTCTTTGGGCCCATCTATACACCTGCCAAGTTTCATGAATATCGGAGGGGGACACAGGGGTCAGATCCCTACTTCAATTTGTCCTCATCTTGATATTTGAGGGGAGGTTGCCCCCTAGAACAGATTTTTAGCCGAAACAAAAAAAACACGTATTTCTTCATTTCGGCCCGTTTATACACACACCTGCCAAGTTTCATGGAAATCGGAGGGCGACACGTGGGTCAGATCCCCACTTCAATTTGTCCTCATCTTGAAAATTGAGTGGGTTTTGCCCCGTAAAACCGTTTTTTAGCCGAAACAAAAAAAACGTATATCTTCCATTGGGCCCCACTATACACCTGCCAAGTTTCATAGATATCGGAGCGGACACAGGGGCCAGATCCTCACTTCAATTTGTCCTCAACATGACAAATAAGGGGAGGTTGCCCCCTAGAACAGATTTTTAGCCGAAACAAAAAAACACGTATTTCTTCATTTGGGCCCGTTTTTACACACACCTGCCAAGTTTCATGGAAATCGGAGGGGGACACAGGGGTCAGATCCTCACTTCAATTTGTCCTCATCTTGACATTTGAGGCGGGTTTTGCCCCCTAAAACAGTTCTTTAGCCGAAACAAAAAAAGAACATTTCTTCGTTTGGGCCCCTCTATACACCTGCCAAGTTTCATGAATATCGGAGAGAGAAACAAGGGTCAGATCCTTACTTCAATTTGTCTTCATCTTGACAATTGAGGGGAGGTTTCCCCCTAGAACAGATTTTTAGCCGAAACAAAAAAAAAACACGTATTTCTTCATTTCCGCCCGTTTATACACACACCTGCCAAGTTTCATGGAAATCGGAGGGCGACACAGGGGTCAGATCCCCACTTCAATTTGTCCTCATCTTGAAAATTGAGTGGGTTTTGCCCCGTAAAACAGTTTTTTAGCCGAAAGAAGAAAAACACGTATTTCTTCCATTGGGCCCCACTATACACGTGCCAAGTTTCATAAATATCGGAGGGGGACACAGGGGTCAGATCCTCACTTCAATTTGTCCTCATCTTGACATTTAAGGGGAGGTTGACCCCTAGAACAGATTTTTAGCCGAAACAAAAAAACACGTATTTTTTCATTTGGGCCCGTTTTTACACACACCTGCCAAGTTTCATGGAAATCGGAGGGGGACACACGGGTCAGATCCTCACTTCAATTTGTCCTCATCTTGATATTTGAGGCGGGTCTTGCCCCTTAAAACAGTTCTTTAGCCGAAACAAAAAAAGAGTATTTCTTCCTTTGGGCCCATTTATACACCTGCCAAGTTACATGAATATCGGAGGGCGACACAGGGGTCAGATCCCCACATCAATCTGTCCTCATCTTGAAAATTGAGTGGGTTTTTGCCCTGTAAAACCTTTTTTTAGCTGAAACCAAAAAAAAAGTATTTCTTCATTTGGGCCCTCTTTACACCTCCCAAGTTTCATGGAAATCGAAGGGCGACACAGTGGTGAGATCCCCACTTCAATTTGTCCTCATCTTGACATTTAAGGGGAGGTTGACCCCTAGAACAGATTTTTAGCCGAAAAAAAAAAACACGTATTTCTTCATTTCCGCCCGTTTATACACACACCTGCGAAGTTTCAAGGAAATCGGAGGGCGACACAGGGGTCAGATCCCCACTTCAATTTGTCCTCATCTTGAAAATTGAGTGGGTTTTGCCCCGTAAAACAGTTTTTTAGCCGAAACAAAAAAAGAGTATTTCTTCCTTTGGGCCCATCTATACACGTGCCAAGTTACATGAATATCGGAGGGCGACACAGGGGTCAGATCCTTGCTTCAATTTGTCCTCATCTTGACATTTGAGGGGAGGTTGCCCCCTAGAACAGATTTTTAGCCGAAACAGAAAAACACGTATTTCTTCATTTGGGCCCGTTTATACACACACCTGCCAAGTTTTATGGAAATCGGAGGGAGACACAGGGGTCAGATCCTCACTTCAATTTGTCCTCATCTTGACATTTGAGGGGGTTTTGCCCCCTAAAACAGTTCTTTAGCCGAAACAAAAAAAGAACATTTCTTCGTTTGGGCCCCTCTATACACCTGCCAAGTTTCATGAATATTGGAGGGGGAAACAAGGGTCAGATCCTTACTTCAATTTGTCTTCATCTTGACAATTGAGGGGAGGTTTCCCCCTAGAACAGATTTTTAGCCGAAACAAAAAAAACACGTATTTCTTCATTTCCGCACGTTTAGACACACACCTGCCAAGTTTCATGGAAATCGGAGGGCGACACAGGGGTCAGATCCCCACTTCAATTTGTCCTCATCTTGAAAATTGAGTGGGTTTTGCCCCGTAAAACAGTTTTTTAGCCGAAAGAAAAAAAAACACGTATTTCTTCCATTGGGCCCCACTATACACGTGCCAAGTTTCATAGATATCGGAGGGGGACACAGGGGTCAGATCCTCACTTCAATTTGTTCTCATCTTGACATTTAAGGGGAGGTTGACTCCTAGAACAGATTTTTAGCCGAAACAAAAAAACACGTATTTCTTCATTTGGGCCCGTTTATACACACACCTGCCAAGTATCATGGAAATCGGAGGGGGACACAGGGGTCAGATCCTCACTTCAATTTGTCCTCATCTTGACATTTGAGGCGGGTTTTGCCCCCTAAAACAGTTCCTTAGCCGAAACAAAAAAAAAAATTCTTCCTTTGGGCCCATCTATACACCTGCCAAGTTTCATGAATATCGGAGGGGGACACAGGGGTCAGATCCCTACTTCAATTTGTCATCATCTTGACATTTGAAGGGAGGTTGCCCCCTAGAACAGATTTTTAGCCGAAACAAAAAAAACACGTATTTCTTCATTTCCGCCCGTTTATACACACACCTGCCAAGTTTCATGGAAATCGGAGGGCGACACAGGGGTCAGATCCCCACTTCAATTTGTCCTCATCTTGAAAATTGAGTGGGTTTTGCCCCGTAAAACCGTTTTTTAGCCGAAAGAAAAAAAACACGTATTTCTTCCATTGGGCCCCACTATACACGTGCCAAGTTTCATAGATATCGGAGGGGGACACAGGGTTCAGATCCTCACTTCAATTTGTCCTCATCTTGACATTTAAGTGGAGGTTGACCCCTAGAACAGATTTTTAGCCGAAACAAAAAAACACGTATTTTTTCATTTTGGGCCCGTTTTTACATACACCTGCCAAGTTTCAAGAAATCGGAGGGGGACACACGGGTCAGATCCTCACTTCAATTTGTCCTCATCTTGATATTTGAGGCGGGTCTTGCCCCTAAAACAGTTCTTTAGCCGAAACAAAAAAAGAGTATTTCTTCTTTTTGGGCCCATTTATACACCTGCCAAGTTACATGAATATCGGAGGGCGACACAGGGGTCAGATCCCCACTTCAATTTGTCCTCATCTTGAAAAATTGAGTGGGTTTTGTCCTGTAAAACCGTTTTTTAGCTGAAACAAAAAAAACACGTTTTTCTTCCATGGGGCCCCACTATACACCTGCCAAGTTTCATAGAAATCGGAGGGGGACACAGGGGTCAGATCCTTACTTCAATTTGTCCTCATCTTGATATTTGAGGGGAGGTTGCCCCCTAGAACAGATTTTTAGCCGAAACAAAAAAACACGTATTTCTTCATTTGGCCCCGTTTATACACACACCTGCCAAGTTTCATGGAAATCGGAGGGCGACACAGGGGTCAGATCCCCACTTCAATTTGTCCTCATCTTGACAATTGATTGGGTTTTGCCCTGTAAAACCGCTTCTTAGCTGAAACCAGAAAAAAACGTATTTCTTCCATTGGGCCCCACTATACACCTGCCAAGTTTCATAAAAATCGGAGGGCGACACAGGGGTCAGATCCCCACTTCAATTTGTCCTCATCTTGAAAATTGAGTGGGTTTTGCCCCGTAAAACAGTTTTTTAGCCGAAAGAAAAAAAACACGTATTTCTTCCATTGGGCCCCACTATACACGTGCCAAGTTTCATAAATATCGGAGGGGGACACAGGGGTCAGATCCTCACTTCATTTTGTCCTCATCTTGACATTTAAGGGGAGGTTGACCCCTAGAACAGATTTTTAGCCGAAACAAAAAAACACGTATTTTTTCATTTGGGCCCGTTTTTACACACACCTGCCAAGTTTCATGGAAATCGGAGGGGGACACACGGGTCAGATCCTCACTTCAATTTGTCCTCATCTTGATATTTGAGGCGGGTCTTGCCCCTTAAAACAGTTCTTTAGCCGAAACAAAAAAAGAGTATTTCTTCCTTTGGGCCCATTTATACACCTGCCAAGTTACATGAATATCGGAGGGCGACACAGGGGTCAGATCCCCACATCAATCTGTCCTCATCTTGAAAATTGAGTGGGTTTTTGCCCTGTAAAACCTTTTTTTAGCTGAAACCAAAAAAAAAGTATTTCTTCATTTGGGCCCTCTTTACACCTCCCAAGTTTCATGGAAATCGAAGGGCGACACAGTGGTGAGATCCCCACTTCAATTTGTCCTCATCTTGACATTTAAGGGGAGGTTGACCCCTAGAACAGATTTTTAGCCGAAAAAAAAAACACGTATTTCTTCATTTCCGCCCGTTTATACACACACCTGCGAAGTTTCAAGGAAATCGGAGGGCGACACAGGGGTCAGATCCCCACTTCAATTTGTCCTCATCTTGAAAATTGAGTAGGTTTTGCCCCGTAAAACAGTTTTTTAGCCGAAACAAAAAAAGAGTATTTCTTCCTTTGGGCCCATCTATACACGTGCCAAGTTACATGAATATCGGAGGGCGACACAGGGGTCAGATCCTTGCTTCAATTTGTCCTCATCTTGACATTTGAGGGGAGGTTGCCCCCTAGAACAGATTTTTAGCCGAAACAGAAAAACACGTATTTCTTCATTTGGGCCCGTTTATACACACACCTGCCAAGTTTTATGGAAATCGGAGGGAGACACAGGGGTCAGATCCTCACTTCAATTTGTCCTCATCTTGACATTTGAGGGGGTTTTGCCCCCTAAAACAGTTCTTTAGCCGAAACAAAAAAAGAACATTTCTTCGTTTGGGCCCCTCTATACACCTGCCAAGTTTCATGAATATCGGAGGGGGAAACAAGGGTCAGATCCTTACTTCAATTTGTCTTCATCTTGACAATTGAGGGGAGGTTTCCCCCTAGAACAGATTTTTAGCCGAAACAAAAAAAACACGTATTTCTTCATTTCCGCACGTTTAGACACACACCTGCCAAGTTTCATGGAAATCGGAGGGCGACACAGGGGTCAGATCCCCACTTCAATTTGTCCTCATCTTGAAAATTGAGTGGGTTTTGCCCCGTAAAACAGTTTTTTAGCCGAAAGAAAAAAAAACACGTATTTCTTCCATTGGGCCCCACTATACACGTGCCAAGTTTCATAGATATCGGAGGGGGACACAGGGGTCAGATCCTCACTTCAATTTGTTCTCATCTTGACATTTAAGGGGAGGTTGCCCCCTAAAACAATTCTTTAGCCGAAACAAAAAAACATGTATTTCTTCATTTGGGCCCGTTTTTACACACACCTGCAAAGTTTCATGGAAATCGGAGAGGGACACAGGGGTCAGATCCTCACTTCAATTTGTCCTCATCTTGACATTTGAGGGGGTTTTGCCTCCTAAAACAGTTCTCTAGGTGAAACAAAAAAAAATATTTCTTCCTTTGGGCCCCTCTATATACCTGCCAAATTTCATGAATATCGGAGGGGGACACAGAGGTCAGATCCTTACTTCAATTTGTCCTCATATTGACATTTGAGGGGAGGTTGCCCCCTAGAACAGATTTTTAGCCGAAAAAAAAAACACGTATTTCTTCATTTCCGCCCGTTTATACACACACCTGCGAAGTTTCAAGGAAATCGGAGGGGGACACAGGGGTCAGATCCCCACTTCAATTTGTCCTCATCTTGAAAATTGAGTGGGTTTTGCCCCGTAAAACCGTTTTTTAGCCGAAACAAAAAAAAAAAACGTATTTCTTCCATTGGGCCCCACTATACACCTGCCAAGTTTCATAGATATCGGAGGGGACACAGGGGCCAGATCCTTACTTCAATTTATCCTCATCATGACATTTAAGGGGAGGTTGCCCCCTAGAACAGATTTTTAGCCGAAACAAAAAAACACGTATTTCTTCATTTGGGCCCGTTTTTACACACACCTGCCAAGTTTCATGGAAATCGGAGGGGGACACAGGGGTCAGATCCTCACTTCAAATTGTCCTCATCTTGACATTTGAGGCGGGTTTTGCCCCCTAAAACAGTTCTTTAGCCGAAACAAAAAAAAGAGTATTTCTTCCTTTGGGCCCCTCTATATACCTGCCAAATTTTATGAATATCGGAGGGGGACACAGAGGTCAGATCCTTACTTCAATTTGTCCTCATCTTGACATTTGAGGGGAGGTTGCCCCCTAGAACAGATTTTTAGCCGAAACAAAAAAACACGCATTTCTTCATTTGGGCCCGTTTTTACACACACCTGCCAAGTTTCATGGAAATCGGAGGGGGACACAGGGGTCAGATCCTCACTTCAATTTGTCCTCATCTTGACATTTGAGGGGGTTTTGCCCCCTAAAACAGTTCTTTAGCCGAAACAAAAAAAGAGTATTTCTTCCTTTGGGACCATCTATACAACTGCCAAGTTTCATGATATCGGAGGGGACACAGGGGTAAGATCCCCACTTCAATTTGTCCTCATCTTGAAAATTGAGTGGGTTTTGCCCCGTAAAACCGTTTTTTAGCCGAAAGAAAAAAAAACACGTATTTCTTCCATTGGGCCCCACTATACACGTGCCAAGTTTCATAGATATCGGAGGGGGACACAGGGGTCAGATCCTCACTTCAATTTGTCCTCATCTTGACATTTAAGGGGAGGTTGACCCCTAGAACAGATTTTTAGCCGAAACAAAAAAACACGTATTTTTTCATTTGGGCCCGTTTTTACATACACCTGCCAAGTTTCAAGAAATCGGAGGGGGACACACGGGTCAGATCCTCACTTCAATTTGTCCTCATCTTGATATTTGAGGCGGGTCTTGCCCCCTAAAACAGTTCTTTAGCCGAAACAAAAAAAGAGTATTTCTTCTTTTTGGGCCCATTTATACACCTGCCAAGTTACATGAATATCGGAGGGCGACACAGGGGTCAGATCCTTACCTTCAATTTGTCCTCATCTTGACATTTGAGGGGAGGTTGCCCCCTAGAACAGATTTTTAGCCGAAACAAAAAAACACGTATTTCTTCATTTGGGCCCGTTTATACACACACCTGCCAAGTTTCATGGAAATCGGAGGGCGACACAGTGGGCAGATCCCCACTTCAATTTGTCCTCATCTTGACAATTGAGTGGGCTTTGCCCTGTAAAACCGCTTCTTAGATGAAACCAGAAAAAAACGTATTTCTTCCATTGGGCCCCACTATACACCTGCCAAGTTTCATAAAAATCGGAGGGGGACACAGGAGTCATATCCTTACTTCAATTTGTCCTCATCTTGACATTTGAGGGGGTTTTGCCCCCTAAAACTGTTCTTTAGCCGAAGCAAAAAAAAAAGAGTATTTCTTCATTTGGGCCGCTATATACACCTGCCAAATTTCATGAATGTCGGAGGGGGATACAGGGGTCAGATCGTTACTTCAATTTGTCCTCATCTTGACATTTGAGGGGGTTTTGCCCCCTAAAACAGTTCTCTAGGTGAAACAAAAAAAAATATTTCTTCCTTTGGGCCCATCTATACACCTGCCAAGTTTCATGAATATCGGAGGGGGACACAGGGGTCAGATCCTTACTTCAATTTGTCATCATCTTGACATTTGAAGGGAGGTTGCCCCCTAGAACAGATTTTTAGCCGAAACAAAAAAACACGTATTTCTTCATTTGGGCCCGTTTATACACACACCTGCCAAGTTTCATGGAAATCGGAGGGCGACACAGTGGGCAGATCCCCACTTCAATTTGTCCTCATCTTGACAATTGAGTGGGCTTTGCCCTGTAAAACCGCTTCTTAGATGAAACCAGAAAAAAACGTATTTCTTCCATTGGGCCCCACTATACACCTGCCAAGTTTCATAAAAATCGGAGGGGGACACAGGGGTCATATCCTTACTTCAATTTGTCCTCATCTTGAAAATTGAGTGGGTTTTGCCCCGTAAAACCGTTTTTTAGCCGAAACAAAAAAAAAAACGTATTTCTTCCATTGGGCCCCACTATACACCTGCCAAGTTTCATAGATATCGGAGGGGACACAGGGGCCAGATCCTTACTTCAATTTGTCCTCATCATGACATTTAAGGGGAGGTTGCCCCCTAGAACAGATTTTTAGCCGAAACAAAAAAACACGTATTTCTTCATTTGGGCCCGTTTTTACACACACCTGCCAAGTTTCATGGAAATCGGAGGGGGACACAGGGGTCAGATCCTCACTTCAAATTGTCCTCATCTTGACATTTGAGGCGGGTTTTGCCCCCTAAAACAGTTCTTTAGCCGAAACAAAAAAAAGAGTATTTCTTCCTTTGGGCCCCTCTATACATCTGCCAAGTTTCATGAATATCGGAGGGGGACACAGGGGTCAGATCCCTACTTCAATTTGTCCTCATCTTGATATTTGAGGGGAGGTTGCCCCCTAGAACAGATTTTTAGCCGAAACAAAAAAAACACGTATTTCTTCATTTCGGCCCGTTTATACACACACCTGCCAAGTTTCATGGAAATCGGAGGGCGACACGGGGGTCAGATCCCCACTTCAATTTGTCCTCATCTTGAAAATTGAGTGGGTTTTGCCCCGTAAAACCGTTTTTTAGCCGAAACAAAAAAAACGTATATCTTCCATTGGGCCCCACTATACACCTGCCAAGTTTCATAGATATCGGAGGGAACACAGGGGCCAGATCCTGACTTCAATTTGTCCTCAACATGACAAATAAGGGGAGGTTGCCCCCTAGAACAGATTTTTAGCCGAAACAAAAAAACACGTATTTCTTCATTTGGGCCCGTTTTTACACACACCTGCCAAGTTTCATGGAAATCGGAGGGGGACACAGGGGTCAGATCCTCACTTCAATTTGTCCTCGTCTTGACATTTGAGGCGGGTTTTGCCTCCTAAAACAGTTCTTTAGCCGAAACAAAAAAAGAACATTTCTTCGTTTGGGCCCCTCTATACACCTGCCAAGTTTCATGAATATCGGAGGGGGAAACAAGGGTCAGATCCTTACTTCAATTTGTCTTCATCTTGACAATTGAGGGGAGGTTTCCCCCTAGAACAGATTTTTAGCCGAAACAAAAAAAAAACACGCATTACTTCATTTCCGCCCGTTTATACACACACCTGCCAAGTTTCATGGAAATCGGAGGGCGACACAGGGGTCAGATCCCCACTTCAATTTGTCCTCATCTTGAAAATTGAGTGGGTTTTGCCCCGTTAAACAGTTTTTTAGCCGAAAGAAAAAAAACACATATTTCTTCCATTGGGCCCCACTATACACGTGCCAAGTTTCATAAATATCGGAGGGGGACACAGGGGTCAGATCCTCACTTCAATTTGTCCTCATCTTGACATTTAAGGGGAGGTTGACCCCTAGAACAGATTTTTAGCCGAAACAAAAAAACACGTATTTTTTCATTTGGGCCCGTTTTTACACACACCTGCCAAGTTTCATGGAAATCGGAGGGGGACACACGGGTCAGATCCTCACTTCAATTTGTCCTCATCTTGATATTTGAGGCGGGTCTTGCCCCCTAAAACAGTTCTTTAGCCGAAACAAAAAAAGAGTATTTCTTCGTTTGGGCCCATTTATACACCTGCCAAGTTACATGAATATCGGAGGGCGACACAGGGGTCAGATCCCCACATCAATCTGTCCTCATCTTGAAAATTGAGTGGGTTTTTGCCCTGTAAAACCTTTTTTTAGCTGAAACCAAAAAAAAAGTATTTCTTCATTTGGGCCCTCTTTACACCTCCCAAGTTTCATGGAAATCGAAGGGCGACACAGTGGTGAGATCCCCACTTCAATTTGTCCTCATCTTGACATTTAAGGGGAGGTTGACCCCTAGAACAGATTTTTAGCCGAAAAAAAAAAACACGTATTTCTTCATTTCCGCCCGTTTATACACACACCTGCGAAGTTTCAAGGAAATCGGAGGGCGACACAGGGGTCAGATCCCCACTTCAATTTGTCCTCATCTTGAAAATTGAGTGGGTTTTGCCCCGTAAAACAGTTTTTTAGCCGAAACAAAAAAAGAGTATTTCTTCCTTTGGGCCCATCTATACACGTGCCAAGTTACATGAATATCGGAGGGCGACACAGGGGTCAGATCCTTGCTTCAATTTGTCCTAATCTTGACATTTGAGGGGAGGTTGCCCCCTAGAACAGATTTATAGCCGAAACAGAAAAACACGTATTTCTTCATTTGGGCCCGTTTATACACACACCTGCCAAGTTTTATGGAAATCGGAGGGAGACACAGGGGTCAGATCCTCACTTCAATTTGTCCTCATCTTGACATTTGAGGGGGTTTTGCCCCCTAAAACAGTTCTTTAGCCGAAACAAAAAAAGAACATTTCTTCGTTTGGGCCCCTCTATACACCTGCCAAGTTTCATGAATATCGGAGGGGGAAACAAGGGTCAGATCCTTACTTCAATTTGTCTTCATCTTGACAATTGAGGGGAGGTTTCCCCCTAGAACAGATTTTTAGCTGAAACAAAAAAACACGTATTTCTTCATTTGGGCCCGTTTTTACACACACCTGCAAAGTTACATGGAAATCGGAGGGGGACACAGGGGTCAGATCCTCACTTCAATTTGTCCTTATCTTGACATTTGAGGGGGTTTTTCCCCCTAAAACAGTTCTTTAGCCGAAACAAAAAAAGAGTATTTCTTCCTTTGGGCCCATCTATACACCTGCCAAGTTTCTTGAATATCGGAGGGGGACACAGGGGTCAGATCCCTACTTCAATTTGTCCTCATCTTGATGTTTGAGGGGAGGTTGCACCCTAGAACAGATTTTTAGCCGAAACAAAAGAACACGTATTTCTTCATTTGGGCCCGTTTTTACACACACCTGCAGAGTTTCATGGAAATCGGAGGGGGACACAGGGGTCAGATCCTCACTTCAATTTGACCTTATCTTGACATTTGAGGGGGTTTTGCCCCCTAAAACAGTTCTTTAGCCGAAACAAAAAAAGAGTATTTCTTCCTTTGGGCCCATCTATACACCTGCCAAGTTTCATGAATATCGGAGGGGGACACAGGGGGTCAGATCCCTACTTCAATTTGTCCTCATCTTGATATTTGAGGGGAGGTTGCCCCCTAGAACAGATTTTTAGCCGAAACAAAAAAAACACGTATTTCTTCATTTCGGCCCGTTTATACACATACCTGCCAAGTTTCATGGAAATCGGAGGGGGACACAGGGGTCAGATCCTCACTTCAATTTGTCCTCATCTTGACATTTGAGGCGGGTTTTGCCCCCTAGAACAGTTCTTTAGCGGAAACAAAAAAAGAGCATTTCTTCCTTTGGGCCCATCTATACACCTGCCAAGTTTGATGAATATCGGAGGGCGACACAGGGGTCAGATCCTTACTTCAATTTGTCCTCATCTTGACATTTGAGGGGAGGTTGCCCCCTAGAACAGATTTTTAGCCGAAACAAAAAAACACGTATTTCATCATTTGGGCCCGTTTATACACACACGTGCCAAGTTTCATGGAAATCGGAGGGCGACACAGTGGTCAGATCCCCACTTCAATTTGTCCTCATCTTGACAATTGAGTGGGCTTTGCCCTGTAAAAC
The DNA here is from genome assembly GCF_977018435.1 of Lepisma saccharinum. Lineage (NCBI taxonomy): Eukaryota > Metazoa > Arthropoda > Insecta > Zygentoma > Lepismatidae > Lepisma > Lepisma saccharinum. The sequence goes on along the minus strand of NC_139238.1, from coordinate 66,377,965 downwards.
CGTTTTTTAGCTGAAGAGAAAACAAGTATTTCTTCCATTGGGCCCAACTATACACCTGCCAAATTTCATAGAAATTGGAGAGGGACACAGGGGTCAGATCCTTACTTCAATTTGTCCTCATCTTGGCATTTGAGGTGTTTTTGACCCTAAAACAGTTCTTTAGCCGAAACAAAAAAAGAGTATTTCTTCCTTTGGGCCCCTCTATACAACTGCCAAGTTTGATGAATATCGGAGGGGGAAACAAGGGTCAGATCCTTACTTCAATTTGTCCTCATCTTGACAATTGAGGGGAGGTTGCCCCCTAGAACAGATTTTTAGCCGAAAAAAAAAACACGTATTTCTTCATTTAGGCCCGTTTATACACACACCTGCCAAGTTTCATGGAAATCGGAGGGCGACACAGAGGTCAGATCCCCACTTCAATTTGTCCTCATCTTGACAATTTAGTGGGCTTTGCTCTGTAAAACCGCTTCTTAGCTGAAATAAAAGAACACGTATTTCTTCCATTGCGCACCACTATACACCTGCCAAGTTTCATAGAAATCGGAGGGGGACACAGGGGTCAGATCCTTACTTCAATTTGTCCTCATCTTGACCTTTGAGGGGAGGTTGCCCCTTAGAACAGATTTTTAGCGGAAACAAAAAAACACGTATTTCTTCATTTGGGCCCGTTTATACACACACCTGCCAAGTTTCATGGAAATCGGAGGGCGACACAGGGGCCAGATTCCCACTTCAATCTGTCCTCATCTTGAAAATTGAGTGGGTTTTTGCCCTGTAAAACCGTTTTTTAGCTGAAACCAAAAAAAAAGTATTTCTTCATTTGGGCCCCTCTTTACACCTTCCAAGTTTCATGATTATCGGAGGGGGACACAGGGGTCAGATCCTTACTTCAATTTGTCCTCATCTTTACACTTGAGGGGGGGTTGCCCCCTAAAACAATTCTTTAGCCGAAACAAGAAAAAAACACGTATTTCTTCATTTGGGCCCGTTTATACACACACCTGCCAAGTATCATGGAAATCGGAGGGGGACACAGGGGTCAGATCCTCACTTCAATTTGTCCTCATCTTGACATTTGAGGGGGTTTTGCCCCCTAAAACAGTTCTTTAGCCGGAACAAAAAAAAATATTTCTTCCTTTGGGCCCATCTATACACCTGCCAAGTTTCATGAATATCGGAGGGGGACACAGGGGTCAGATCCCTACTTCAATTTGTCATCATCTTGACATTTGAAGGGAGGTTGCCCCCTAGAACAGATTTTTAGCCGAAACAAAAAAAACACGTATTTCTTTATTTCCGCCCGTTTATACACACACCTGCGAAGATTCAAGGAAATCGGAGGGCGACACAGGGGTCAGATCCTCACTTCAATTTGTCCTCATCTTGAAAATTGAGTGGGTTTTGCCCCGTAAAACAGTTTTTTAGCCGAAACAAAAAAAACACGTATTTCTTCCATTGGGCCCCACTATACACCTGCCAAGTTTCATAGATATCGGAGGGGGACACAGGGGTCAGATCATCACTTCAATTTGTCCTCATCTTGATTTTTGAGGCGGGTCTTGCCCCCTAAACAGTTCTTTAGCCGAAACAAAAAAAGAGTATTTCTTCCTTTGGGCCCATCTATACACCTGCCAAGTTACATGAATATCGGAGGGCGACACAGGGGTCAGATCCTTGCTTCAATTTGTCCTCATCTTGACATTTGAGGGGAGGTTGCCCCCTAGAACAGATTTTTAGCCGAAACAGAAAAACACGTATTTCTTCATTTGGGCCCGTTTATACACACACCTGCCAAGTTTTATGGAAATCGGAGGGAGACACAGGGGTCAGATCCTCACTTCAATTTGTCCTCATCTTGACATTTGAGGGGGTTTTGCCCCCTAAAACAGTTTTTAGCCGAATCAAAAAAAGAGTATTTCTTTCTTTGGGCCCATCTATACACCTGCCAAGTTTCATGAATATCGGAGGGGGACACAGGGGTCAGATCCCTACTTCAATTTGTCCTCATCTTGATATTTGAGGGGAGGTTGCCCCCTAGAACAGATTTTTAGCCGAAACAAAAAAAACACGTATTTCTTCATTTCGGCCCGTTTATACACACACCTGCCAAGTTTCATGGAAATCGGAGGGCGACACGGGGGTCAGATCCCCACTTCAATTTGTCCTCATCTTGAAAATTGAGTGGGTTTTGCCCCGTAAAACCGTTTTTTAGCCGAAACAAAAAAAACGTATATCTTCCATTGGGCCCCACTATACACCTGCCAAGTTTCATAGATATCGGAGGGGACACAGTAGCCAGATCCTCACTTCAATTTGTCCTCAACATGACAAATAAGGGGAGGTTGCCCCCTAGAACAGATTTTTAGCCGAAACAAAAAAACACGTATTTCTTCATTTGGGCCCGTTTTTACACACACCTGCCAAGTTTCATGGAAATCGGAGGGGGACACAGGGGTCAGATCCTCACTTCAATTTGTCCTCATCTTGACATTTGAGGCGGGTTTTGCCCCCTAAAACAGTTCTTTAGCCGAAACAAAAAAAGAACATTTCTTCGTTTGGGCCCCTCTATACACCTGCCAAGTTTCATGAATATCGGAGGGAGAAACAAGGGTCAGATCCTTACTTCAATTTGTCTTCATCTTGACAATTGAGGGGAGGTTTCCCCCTAGAACAGATTTTTAGCCGAAACAAAAAAAAAACACGTATTTCTTCATTTCCGCCCGTTTATACACACACCTGCCAAGTTTCATGGAAATCGGAGGGCGACACAGGGGTCAGATCCCCACTTCAATTTGTCCTCATCTTGAAAATTGAGTGGGTTTTGCCCCGTAAAACAGTTTTTTAGCCGAAAGAAAAAAAACACGTATTTCTTCCATTGGGCCCCACTATACACGTGCCAAGTTTCATAAATATCGGAGGGGGACACAGGGGTCAGATCCTCACTTCAATTTGTCCTCATCTTGACATTTAAGGGGAGGTTGACCCCTAGAACAGATTTTTAGCCGAAACAAAAAAACACGTATTTTTTCATTTGTGCCCGTTTTTACACACACCTGCCAAGTTTCATGGAAATCGGAGGGGGACACACGGGTCAGATCCTCACTTCAATTTGTCCTCATCTTGATATTTGAGGCGGGTCTTGCCCCTTAAAACAGTTCTTTAGCCGAAACAAAAAAAGAGTATTTCTTCCTTTGGGCCCATTTATACACCTGCCAAGTAACATGAATATCGGAGGGCGACACAGGGGTCAGATCCCCACATCAATCTGTCCTCATCTTGAAAATTGAGTGGGTTTTTGCCCTGTAAAACCTTTTTTTAGCTGAAACCAAAAAAAAAGTATTTCTTCATTTGGGCCCTCTTTACACCTCCCAAGTTTCATGGAAATCGAAGGGCGACACAGTGGTGAGATCCCCACTTCAATTTGTCCTCATCTTGACATTTAAGGGGAGGTTGACCCCTAGAACAGATTTTTAGCCGAAAAAAAAAAACACGTATTTCTTCATTTCCGCCCGTTTATACACACACCTGCGAAGTTTCAAGGAAATCGGAGGGCGACACAGGGGTCAGATCCCCACTTCAATTTGTCCTCATCTTGAAAATTGAGTGGGTTTTGCCCCGTAAAACAGTTTTTTAGCCGAAACAAAAAAAGAGTATTTCTTCCTTTGGGCCCATCTATACACGTGCCAAGTTACATGAATATCGGAGGGCGACACAGGGGTCAGATCCTTGCTTCAATTTGTCCTCATCTTGACATTTGAGGGGAGGTTGCCCCCTAGAACAGATTTTTAGCCGAAACAGCAAAACACGTATTTCTTCATTTGGGCCCGTTTATACACACACCTGCCAAGTTTTATGGAAATCGGAGGGAGACACAGGGGTCAGATCCTCACTTCAATTTGTCCTCATCTTGACATTTGAGGGGGTTTTGCCCCCTAAAACAGTTCTTTAGCCGAAACAAAAAAAGAACATTTCTTCGTTTGGGCCCCTCTATACACCTGCCAAGTTTCATGAATATCGGAGGGGGAAACAAGGGTCAGATCCTTACTTCAATTTGTCTTCATCTTGACAATTGAGGGGAGGTTTCCCCCTAGAACAGATTTTTAGCTGAAACAAAAAAACACGTATTTCTTCATTTGGGCCCGTTTTTACACACACCTGCAAAGTTACATGGAAATCGGAGGGGGACACAGGGGTCAGATCCTCACTTCAATTTGTCCTTATCTTGACATTTGAGGGGGTTTTTCCCCCTAAAACAGTTCTTTAGCCGAAACAAAAAAAGAGTATTTCTTCCTTTGGGCCCATCTATACACCTGCCAAGTTTCTTGAATATCGGAGGGGGACACAGGGGTCAGATCCCTACTTCAATTTGTCCTCATCTTGATGTTTGAGGGGAGGTTGCACCCTAGAACAGATTTTTAGCCGAAACAAAAGAACACGTATTTCTTCATTTGGGCCCGTTTTTACACACACCTGCAGAGTTTCATGGAAATCGGAGGGGGACACAGGGGTCAGATCCTCACTTCAATTTGACCTTATCTTGACATTTGAGGGGGTTTTGCCCCCTAAAACAGTTCTTTAGCCGAAACAAAAAAAGAGTATTTCTTCCTTTGGGCCCATCTATACACCTGCCAAGTTTCATGAATATCGGAGGGGGACACAGGGGGTCAGATCCCTACTTCAATTTGTCCTCATCTTGATATTTGAGGGGAGGTTGCCCCCTAGAACAGATTTTTAGCCGAAACAAAAAAAACACGTATTTCTTCATTTCGGCCCGTTTATACACATACCTGCCAAGTTTCATGGAAATCGGAGGGGGACACAGGGGTCAGATCCTCACTTCAATTTGTCCTCGTCTTGACATTTGAGGCGGGTTTTGCCCCCTAGAACAGTTCTTTAGCGGAAACAAAAAAAGAGCATTTCTTCCTTTGGGCCCATCTATACACCTGCCAAGTTTGATGAATATCGGAGGGCGACACAGGGGTCAGATCCTTACTTCAATTTGTCCTCATCTTGACATTTGAGGGGAGGTTGCCCCCTAGAACAGATTTTTAGCCGAAACAAAAAAACACGTATTTCATCATTTGGGCCCGTTTATACACACACGTGCCAAGTTTCATGGAAATCGGAGGGCGACACAGTGGTCAGATCCCCACTTCAATTTGTCCTCATCTTGACAATTGAGTGTGCTTTGCCCTGTAAAACCGTTTTTTAGCTGAAAAGAAAACAAGTATTTCTTCCATTGGGCCCAACTATACACCTGCCAAATTTCATAGAAATTGGAGAGGGACACAGGGGTCAGATCCTTACTTCAATTTGTCCTCATCTTGGCATTTGAGGTGTTTTTGACCCTAAAACAGTTCTTTAGCCGAAACAAAAAAAGAGTATTTCTTCCTTTGGGCCCCTCTATACAACTGCCAAGTTTGATGAATATCGGAGGGGGAAACAAGGGTCAGATCCTTACTTCAATTTGTCCTCATCTTGACAATTGAGGGGAGGTTGCCCCCTAGAACAGATTTTTAGCCGAAAAAAAAAACACGTATTTCTTCATTTAGGCCCGTTTATACACACACCTGCCAAGTTTCATGGAAATCGGAGGGCGACACAGAGGTCAGATCCCCACTTCAATTTGTCCTCATCTTGACAATTTAGTGGGCTTTGCTCTGTAAAACCGCTTCTTAGCTGAAATAAAAGAACACGTATTTCTTCCATTGCGCACCACTATACACCTGCCAAGTTTCATAGAAATCGGAGGGGGACACAGGGGTCAGATCCTTACTTCAATTTGTCCTCATCTTGACCTTTGAGGGGAGGTTGCCCCTTAGAACAGATTTTTAGCGGAAACAAAAAAACACGTATTTCTTCATTTGGGCCCGTTTATACACACACCTGCCAAGTTTCATGGAAATCGGAGGGCGACACAGGGGCCAGATTCCCACTTCAATCTGTCCTCATCTTGAAAATTGAGTGGGTTTTTGCCCTGTAAAACCGTTTTTTAGCTGAAACCAAAAAAAAAGTATTTCTTCATTTGGGCCCCTCTTTACACCTTCCAAGTTTCATGATTATCGGAGGGGGACACAGGGGTCAGATCCTTACTTCAATTTGTCCTCATCTTTACACTTGAGGGGGGGTTGCCCCCTAAAACAATTCTTTAGCCGAAACAAGAAAAAAACACGTATTTCTTCATTTGGGCCCGTTTATACACACACCTGCCAAGTATCATGGAAATCGGAGGGGGACACAGGGGTCAGATCATCACTTCAATTTGTCCTCATCTTGACATTTGAGGGGGTTTTGCCCCCTAAAACAGTTCTTTAGCCGGAACAAAAAAAAATATTTCTTCCTTTGGGCCCATCTATACACCTGCCAAGTTTCATGAATATCGGAGGGGGACACAGGGGTCAGATCCCTACTTCAATTTGTCATCATCTTGACATTTGAAGGGAGGTTGCCCCCTAGAACAGATTTTTAGCCGAAACAAAAAAAACACGTATTTCTTCATTTGGGCCCGTTTTTACACACACCTGCAGAGTTTCATGGAAATCGGAGGGGGACACAGGGGTCAGATCCTCACTTCAATTTGACCTTATCTTGACATTTGAGGGGGTTTTGCCCCCTAAAACAGTTCTTTAGCCGAAACAAAAAAAGAGTATTTCTTCCTTTGGGCCCATCTATACACCTGCCAAGTTTCATGAATATCGGAGGGGGACACAGGGGTCAGCTCCTTACTTCAATTTGTCATCATCTTGACATTTGAAGGGAGGTTGCCCCCTAGAACAGATTTTTAGCCGAAACAAAAGAAACACGTATTTCTTCATTTCCGCCCGTTTATACACACACCTGCGAAGTTTCAAGGAAATCGGAGGGGGACACAGGGGTCAGATCCCCACTTCAATTTGTCCTCATCTTGAAAATTGAGTGGGTTTTGCCCCGTAAAACCGTTTTTTAGCCGAACCAAAAAAAAAAACGTATTTCTTCCATTGGGCCCCACTATACACCTGCCAAGTTTCATAGATATCGGAGGGGACACAGGGGCCAGATCCTTACTTCAATTTGTCCTCATCATGACATTTAAGGGGAGGTTGCCCCCTAGAACAGATTTTTAGCCGAAACAAAAAAACACGTATTTCTTCATTTGGGCCCGTTTTTACACACACCTGCCAAGTTTCATGGAAATCGGAGGGGGACACAGGGGTCAGATCCTCACTTCAAATTGTCCTCATCTTGACATTTGAGGCGGGTTTTGCCCCCTAAAACAGTTCTTTAGCCGAAACAAAAAAAAGAGTATTTCTTCCTTTGGGCCCCTCTATATACCTGCCAAATTTCATGAATATCGGAGGGGGACACAGAGGTCAGATCCTTACTTCAATTTGTCCTCATCTTGACATTTGAGGGGAGGTTGCCCCCTAGAACAGATTTTTAGCCGAAACAAAAAAACACGCATTTCTTCATTTGGGCCCGTTTTTACACACACCTGCAAAGTTTCATGGAAATCGGAGGGGGACACAGGGGTCAGATCCTCACTTCAATTTGTCCTCATCTTGACATTTGAGGGGGTTTTGCCCCCTAAAACAGTTCTTTAGCCGAAACAAAAAAAGAGTATTTCTTCCTTTGGGACCATCTATACAACTGCCAAGTTTCATGGATATCGGAGGGGACACAGGGGTCAGATCCCCACTTCAATTTGTCCTCATCTTGAAAATTGAGTGGGTTTTGCCCCGTAAAACAGTTTTTTAGCCGAAACAAAAAAAACACGTATTTCTTCCATTGGGCCCCACTATACACGTGCCAAGTTTCATAGATATCGGAGGGGGACACAGGGGTCAGATCCTCACTTCAATTTGTCCTCATCTTGACATTTAAGGGGAGGTTGACCCCTAGAACAGATTTTTAGCCGAAACAAAAAAACACGTATTTTTTCATTTGGGCCCGTTTTTACATACACCTGCCAAGTTTCAAGAAATCGGAGGGGGACACACGGGTCAGATCCTCACTTCAATTTGTCCTCATCTTGATATTTGAGGCGGGTCTTGCCCCCTAAAACAGTTCTTTAGCCGAAACAAAAAAAGAGTATTTCTTCTTTTTGGGCCCATTTATACACCTGCCAAGTTACATGAATATCGGAGGGCGACACAGGGGTCAGATCCCCACATCAATCTGTCCTCATCTTGAAAATTGAGTGGGCTTTTGCCCTGTAAAACCTTTTTTTAGCTGTAACCAAAAAAAAAAGTATTTCTTCATTTGGGCCCTCTTTACACCTCCCAAGTTTCATGGAAATCGAAGGGCGACACAGTGGTGAGATCCCCACTTCAATTTGTCCTCATCTTGACATTTGAGGGGGTTTTGCCCCCTAAAACAGTTCTTTAGCCGAAACAAAAATAGAGCATTTCTTCCTTTGGGCCCATCTATACACCTGCCAAGTTTCTTGAATATCGGAGGGGGACACAGGGGTCAGATCCCTACTTCAATTTGTCCTCATCTTGATATTTGAGGGGAGGTTGCCCCCTAGAACAGATTTTTAGCCGAAACAAAAGAACACGTATTTCTTCATTTGGGCCCGTTTTTACACACACCTGCAAAGTTTCATGGAAATCGGAGGGGGACACAGGGGTCAGATCCTCACTTCAATTTGTCCTTATCTTGACATTTGAGGGGGTTTTGCCCCCTAAAACAGTTCTTTAGCAGAAACAAAAAAAGAGTATTTCTTCCTTTGGGCCCATCTATACAGCTGCCAAGTTTCATGAATATCGGAGGGGGACACAGGGGTCAGATCCCTACTTCAATTTGTCCTCATCTTGATATTTGAGGGGAGGTTGCCCCCTAGAACAGATTTTTAGCCGAAACAAAAAAAACACGTATTTCTTCATTTCGGCCCGTTTATACACATACCTGCCAAGTTTCATCGAAATCGGAGGGGGACACAGGGGTCAGATCCTCACTTCAATTTGTCCTCATCTTGACATTTGAGGCGGGTTTTGCCCCCTAGAACAGTTCTTTAGCCGAAACAAAAAAAGAGCATTTCTTCCTTTGGGCCCATCTATACACCTGCCAAGTTTCATGAATATCGGAGGGCGACACAGGGGTCAGATCCTTACTTCAATTTGTCCTCATCTTGACATTTGAGGGGAGGTTGCCCCCTAGAACAGATTTTTAGCCGAAACAAAAAAACACGTATTTCTTCATTTGGGCCCGTTTATACACACACCTGCCAAGTTTCATGGAAATCGGAGGGCGACACAGTGGTCAGATCCCCACTTCAATTTGTCCTCATCTTGACAATTGAGTGGGCTTTGCCCTGTAAAACCGTTTTTTAGCTGAAAAGAAAACAAGTATTTCTTCCATTGGGCCCAACTATACACCTGCCAAATTTCATAGAAATTGGAGAGGGACACAGGGGTCAGATCCTTACTTCAATTTGTCCTCATCTTGGCATTTGAGGTGTTTTTGACCCTAAAACAGTTCTTTAGCCGAAACAAAAAAAGAGTATTTCTTCCTTTGGGCCCCTCTATACAACTGCCAAGTTTGATGAATATCGGAGGGGGAAACAAGGGTCAGATCCTTACTTCAATTTGTCCTCATCTTGACAATTGAGGGGAGGTTGCCCCCTAGAACAGATTTTTAGCCGAAAAAAAAAACACGTATTTCTTCATTTAGGCCCGTTTATACACACACCTGCCAAGTTTCATGGAAATCGGAGGGCGACACAGGGGTCAGATCCCCACTTCAATTTGTCCTCATCTTGACAATTTAGTGGGCTTTGCTCCGTAAAACCGCTTCTTAGCTGAAATAAAAGAACACGTATTTCTTCCATTGCGCACCACTATACACCTGCCAAGTTTCATAGAAATCGGAGGGCGACACAGGGGCCAGATTCCCACTTCAATCTGTCCTCATCTTGAAAATTGAGTGGGTTTTTGCCCTGTAAAACCGTTTTTTAGCTGAAACCAAAAAAAAAGTATTTCTTCATTTGGGCCCCTCTTTACACCTCCCAAGTTTCATGATTATCGGAGGGGGACACAGGGGTCAGATCCTTACTTCAATTTGTCCTCATCTTTACACTTGAGGGGGGGTTGCCCCCTAAAACAATTCTTTAGCCGAAACAAGAAAAAAACACGTATTTC